>NW_010426466.1:69962-79660 GCF_000710305.1 Buceros rhinoceros silvestris | reverse complement strand
AGAGTGTGGCTGCTTCATGCTTTTGTTACTTAGGAAACGTCTCTCTAGTTCCCTAGATTCTAACTGAAGGAGAAGGACTGTTTCTGTATGACTGAAATTGTGTGCACTGCTCCGCCCGTGCTGCGCGCTCTGCATGTTGTACAGATCCTCCCAATGTCTTTGCAGCGTATTATGATAGCAGGGGTCCCTCTGCTTCTGCACGTTGTGCCGATCTGGACATCGGTTTGTAAGTGAGCTATTTCTGTACCCTGGTGCTTGTCAGTATTGCAGTGTTTCTGAAGACAACCCCCCCAAGTTTATAGACTGGGCCTGAGCATTGATTGAATCACAGTAGATGTACAGTAGTGAGCTTATCATAACGTAGTTTCTAGAGCTACGTGATTGTATCAGGATCTCACGTTTAATTTCAAGCAATGCTTTTCAGCTCTTATAGTTGAAAAGGCAATTTTGACAATTTAAAATACAATTAAATATAATTGATAATGTCTTATCAGCTTGCACAGTATCTCCTTGAGCAAAGGAAGAGTTCTTTCATGTCAGACATATCCCCAGGACAGTTCCAGCCTCCTGCTGTACTTCAAAGGGCTCTCCATACCTCTGCTCTCATTCTTTGTTGTTACAGAGCTTCAGTTCTCTCTGCTTCTAGCTTGGTGGATATGGTTTGTGTGTTTTCAGCACAGCTCACCGGAACAGGTTGGTTCTCTCACTATTTCTAGGTATCTTAGGACTATTTCTCTCTCTTAAAAAAAAAAAAAAAAAAAAAAAAAAAAAAAAAAAAAAAAAAAAAAAGCTGTTTAATATTTGCACATCTAGCAATGTCTGGATATGCTGTCAGGAATTCCCTAAAGCAGTGTTCAGGCCTAACCTCTTCAATCCAGACTTTTGTGAGGTACCACATTCCCTCCAATCAAGTGTGGAAGTTGGAAAATCTGTGAACAGTACTGTCAATGAAGCTAATTGCAGTCGAATGTCCTCAGTTCAGCCTTTTTTCATTCTTTCTTCAATCTCTTCGATACTATCATACAATGTACAGTTTCAGTAAGACAAATGCAATTTGAAAATACGAGTTTCCTTGAAGAGGTGAGCTGTGAAAGTTATTTAGCGAAGTGATAACTTTTCTCACATTTAAGATTGGCATTAAGCTTTTTGGTATTAGATTGGTGCTGAATGTAATTGGAATTTTTGTGTGCACTTTAGAAACTAAGCAAAATAAAATGTCTTAGTCATTTTCTGAGATCATAGATTCCCGCATTCATTTTGTGCTTAAAGAATGAACTTCCCTAAAGGCTGTTAAGAAATTAGTACTCATGTACATACCTCAGTAGAGAAGTTCTGTGTCTAATGGAAACTGATATTAATATTGGTAATGTGAACTTCTTCATATATCCCTTCAAAGTGCTGCATGCGAGGAACCACTAGGCATTTTTCCACAAGCAGGCAAGCCTTAATGTCTTTAACTCGGATTGCCGTCCCTACTGTCATTTGAGGTCCTGTGTTTTGTGATACGAAATACTGATTCATTAGCAGCCAGACAAACAGAGCATTTCATATAGGTCACTGAGCAACTGTCCAGCAGCAAATGTCAGCAGAGTATTATTTGTATGTTATAAATTCTCTAAGTTACCACAGTATGTGTAACTTCAGAAATAAAAGATCAAGATAAAATAATATTTAGGTGTTTAAAATTCCCTTTTTCATGTGATCATGGAAATAATTCTTTTATAATCTGTTTGTATCCCTTAAAAATTTGTAAGTATATTTTTATTTGCTGTATTTTTAAACAGAGAATTATATGTGAATTTTTCCTTTAATTGCAATAGAATCTGCCAAGCATCTGTTAACATTTAAACCAGCTAAGTTAAGTGAGAATCATCAAGAAAAGCAAAACCAAAACAAATCACAGAAAGACTTTCTTTTTCTCCAATTAAAATAGGAACTAGGTTTTTCTTCTTTCCTGTTCTTTTAAATGTCAGCACATACTTATCAAACTAGGATTTCAAACTAGGATAAATAAAATGATATTGTGCCTATAGTGAGAGATGTTTTCATGTCAAAAACCACAGCTGTCACACCTTTTTCTTAAGCTTACTTTAGTAAATGCATACTGGGACTCTCCAAGGTGACACCAAAAGCTTTTTAAATAGAGAATTAAAAACGTGTCATCATGTAGGATGTTTCTCTGAGCACAAATGAAATATCTTTGTACAGTCCCTTGGAAAATAATCCATTTTCCTCGAGAGGGTGTGTCCTAAAAGTTGAAAGAATGTTCACAAGTTCAAGCAAATTTACCTTTGTCCTTGTTAGCCTAAACCCAGCAGTTTGGACATTTGTGCCTTAAAAGCAAGGGTAAATCTTTGCCAATTTTAACAGCTTGTCTGCAGTTATATGGATGAACAGCATTTGTGTGCATATATATATGTATGCATGTATCAAAAGTAAAATGCACCTTGTGGAAGTAGTATAGTGTGTGGACATCTGTGTAGTTTATTCTATGTGTGAGATCATAAATAAGCAGTTAAAGCACATACAAGGCCAGTTAGTGACCCAGCTGGATTCTAGGAAGTCCTAGTTTATCGTATGGCTTGTTCTCCCAGCACTGAACGGGAAAAAGAGATCAGTTTGTCAGTTCAACATAACTGATTTCCTTCAATTTTTCTGTTTAAAGACAATGAAGTTCTCACTAGCTTGGAGGTGAGACCACCACTGTGGTAATACCTCACCACAGTGAGTTATAAAAAGTACTAATTGAATATAAGCCGTAATCACTGTGTTCTGCAATATGATTAGCACTCACAGCACAATATAAAATAGATTTATCTATACATATAGCATGTCTGGGAAGTCCTTGCCAAGCTCAGTTTTTAAATGAATACTGTCCTTGTCCAGAAGTGTGGGAAGTCAGGACTGGTTGAGGGTCTTCTAAGACAGAGAGGTTCTTTGGCTGATTCCTCTTTTTTGTCTTCCTCTTTTTTACTCACTGTTGTGAGAAGTTTTAGACCATTTCCTTCTTTGGAAAGTCTGAGTAGTTAAGGAGTTCTTTCTTGGGGACAGACTGTAGCAGTGCTTTGAAAGTTTGACAATCCCAGTAAGGTACCAGTTCTGTAGTTGGTTCAGTTCACCGGACTGAAGGTGTCTGTGTAGGAATAGTGTAATTATGCAGTATAAGATTAACAACTTGTAAGAGTAGTTCATAATTTTTACGGGTCCTCTAGCTCATCTGATATGCATTTCATTAGAATTCAGTCATGTTTTCTCTCTTTTTTGTGTTCTTTGTGTTCTTGATTCCCCCATATGCTGGGGTTCTATTTCTCGAGGAACATCTCCATGGTTAGTGCAAGTCCTAATCAACTTGGAAGTTTTCTTGAGGATCTCTGCAAATTAAAGAACTACAGTTTCCACAGCTGTCTATTCCCTGGCAAGCTTCACAGGACAACTACCTACACAGTATTTCTTCTGTGATGTTTTCTATGCCCCCCCTTTTTTTTTTTTAATTCAATGACTAAGGAAGGCCTCAACATGTGCTAGTGGTTTTTTTGTTTGTTGAAAACCGTATGAGTTTATTTTCACTTCATCTTTCACTATCTGTTACCTGCAAACAATAAAAAATTGCACTCGCTGCTTTCCCTTTAACTACCGCTATTGAGTTGTAATGAATATACCACCCACCCAAACGACACATTTTCAAAGAATTGGGATCACAGAAGAAGCAGAAAAAATGGCCTTTTCTCTCTCTTCCTTTTCACCAAAACAAGAGAAGATAGCAAGGTGCATCTAGCAACATAGATTGGCAAAAAAAAAAAAAAAATCCACAAAAATCTCTCTGAAATGGAGAAAAAAAGATTAAACTTTCTATTTATTGTCAAAGATACTTCAGGAGTTTTATAGTCCTTTTACAACTGATGTTGTAAGAAGTCTTGGATCAAAAATTTACAAATATTTTACTGTAGGAGTTCTCATTTATGCAGTTTTTTTAACTTTACACTTCAACAAATTCATCTGGATTTTGTGGCAATGAACTTAAAGATAAAAGATGAGTCGCGTTTACTGTAGAACTGAAAGTTTCTGTATTAGGAGCACTGGCTGGACTTGACTAGACCACCTCCAGAAGGAGATCTCTTCTGAAATAAGATGAAAAGTCAGACTACTTGCTCTTTCATGTGTCACGGGGGGTAAGATTCTAGTGAACTGTGCAGTAACTGTCTATTCCCTACTGTGTACTAAGATTAAAATATCGTTTTGACTGTGATCGTTACCAATTTGAAACTTCAATAGTTGTTCCTTAGAACTGAAGGTGCATTCATCTCTCATGCCACACAACATCCAGCTTTTTCTCTGTGGTGCTTTTAAAAAGATCACTGACAAACCTGATGGGAAAAAACGTGTGTATTGGTTTGGTTAGAGTTGTATTTTACATGTCTCTAAATAATGTTTGCCAGAAATTCAGGTTTGTGAAGCAAGAAATATTACAGGCTGTTAATGGAGAAGCATTTTTGCAGCATCTATAAATACTTCATGTAACACAGGAATAGAAAGAGGAATAGTTAAAGAGATGGAGCTAATCCACAAATTATGCTCTTTAGGATTGATAAATTTAATTAAAAATTATGAACAAAAGAAGAGTGTTTTTTATCTGTAAAGACAATAGTACTGGCCTGGATTTTCTGATGCCTTGAAACATACTCAGATATTCACCCAACTGAGGTAAAAGGAGGGTCACTCCTGCTTGATAGTATTACATCAACTTGGTTAACTAATGAGTTGGTCAAAATAAACGTACAGTGAAGGTGCAAAGCAACGGAGAATCAGCCTCCTCTTTAAAATTGTTTCCCGACAATTCCATTTAACAAGAACCGTAAACATTGTTTAGGGTATTAGTCTAAGTAGGTAAATGAGTTTTCTGAGATGCCTTTTCATATATTAGAGGGGCATTTATGCAATAAAAAATAGGAGACAAAATAGGGTCGCTGTTACGATGGCCAGCAAAGGTTATCCCGGTATTACCTGAGCTGAACTCATCTCATCAGGGCTGCTTGGTGTTAATCAGCAGTCATCGTAAACTAATTCCTTCTTGAGTGCTTGTAATTTCTATTTACAGGATAACACCATTCCCTACAAGTTGAATATGGCTTTTTTATATTCATACTATTTTTTTAAAATGTCACTGAAATTATCTCAGAGGAGCAGATCTGACAGGTCAATCACTGCAGATGGTAAGTGCTTTGTTAATTATACAGAAATTTAGAAACAATTGTAGAATGTCTTGCCTCAGGAGGAATTTCGCTCTTGCTCTGTCTGAGAGTAGATTTCCCCTGCTGAATTAATTTTGTGGTTTTGTGCAGATAACAATCTCTCTGCTGCTTCTTTGTAGCAATAACTCCTTGCTCCTTGTTCAAATATGCAACTGTAAATAAGCAGAGGATATTGCAAATAAACAATGCTATTCTTAAATAATGCAATGTGTGTAATTGGGACAGTGCAATTACAACACTATACCGCTCTTGGTGTAACAATTAGGTTTTTGGTAAAATGTAATTTGTTCCAATGTAAATGTTTTCCCTCAATTCAGAAGATTCCCCTGAGTTGTTGCAATAATAATCCTATTTCTACGAATGTATGGTGTTACACTGTATGTTCCGATACACAAATCGAAGACGACAGCTACATTATAATAAGCTACGGGAATTATGAAGTCAGAACAAAATGATATCAATACTATTTTCTGAGGGGAAAATATGTCCAAATATCCTCTTTCCATTTCCATTTTAATCCCAGAGATGTTGGATGCTTTTTCCGGTTTGTTTTGAATTTACTTGAAAAAATAGAAATATTCCCTTGTGTTATGCTGCTGTTGTGTTACCCTGTCCTCCTGATGATGATATCTGACTACTTTCCAGTCTTCCACTGTTTATTCTTGGACATAAAGAAGTGCTGTTATTGTCATTTTGCAGACGAGCAGCTCAGCTACACTGAGCAAAAGAGATCAGCTTTAGATTTCACCAGCAGTTTGTTAGGAACCAGGATTTCAAATCCAGCCCTACTCTTCTCCCAGCAGAATCCTGTGTCAGAATCCCTCTCCCTTGGCTCGCTTTCCAAGCATGGCAGAGGCATAGTGCTGGTGCAGGTCTTTCTCACAGCACAAATAGTGCTCCACCCAGCTCCCTTCATGCAGTTCAGCACAATCCATCCTTCGCTATCCTGCTTGCTAGTTCACAGGAATCTCTATAATGTTGCAGTTTTAAAAATCCATACTTGCCCCTCAGAAGTAAAAAAAAAACAAACAAACAACTCTTTGGAGCATCTGGGCGTGCATCACTTACTAGACTGGTGGAAAAGCACTGAGAAGTCAGATTTTCCATGTTATGGAAAATCTCACAGTTTTGCATTCACTAATAACTTTCCAGGACTACAGTTAAATAAAGGGTGACATTTTTGTGGCAATAAGCAGAATAGTGCTACCAATGTGCAGATAGGCAGTTGCAGGTCAGCTGACTTAGTGTTTCTGAAAATGTCTGAGAGGTGTAAGTGAAAGAATGAATGTCATGACTCAGCGTAGATGGACGGGAGTGCTCAGCATGTTTTGTGAAAAGTGAATTCTCTGAACTTGATTTTAAAATTTGGGTTTCATCCTCTTTGTACTGGAGTCTGCAAAACGTGGGTGGTTTTCCTTGCCAGACTGTCACTTTGGGTGCTGCAAGTCTCTAAGCCTGAGTCCGCAGTTACCAGTTACTTGTCAATATTGCAGTGTACAATTCAATGAACAATTCAGGAACCCCCCACAACAGCAGTAATGTGCAATGATTATAGGGCTAGGTGCTGCGATAGGCATTGTCTGCTTTGGTTAAGTCATTGCTAAGGAAACATCACAGCTGATTAAACTGGCAAGGAGAGCAGTTTCCTATGAACAGGCTCCATTTTCTCATTGGATCTTCGGATTTTTTCATCTCTGTTTTCTTAAAATGCAAGACATAAGCGAGACAAACAAAAATATTCTTTTAATTACAATTCACACAAGAATTCACATTTTATGATTAGTGGCATGTTCTAGAAACACTTTCTGTCTTAATTATATGTACATCACTACATTTCTTCTCTTGCATTCTAATGAGGAAAAGAGGAGGAGGAAAGCACAGGGGAAAAGGACGACAGACCCTCCATAAGTTCAGTGAAACTGGATTGTTATTTACATTCATCCTGTAACCATACGTGTGCCTCTTCTTGAATAATAGTAATGGTGATCAAAGCAGAAAAGATCTTTGAGCTGGGTGCTTTCAAACTGCTCACTAATCACTATAATTCAGCAGAAAATAGGAACGAAACTACCCCAACAACACCACAGTCATTGCACTCTGAGTAAAAGGGGCTCTCACCAAATAAAGCTGAAGCAAGGTAAAGATTGCTCTATTACACAGGGTGTCAAAGCTAAATACAGGTGTAAATCCATTCAAAAATTTAGAACAGTCGGTTCCCAACCTAGTAATGAGTAGAGACCGGCTGCTTTGTTAAGTGAATAACCCTTCCCGAGCCTGCTGTGGTACCACGGCTCCTGACAGCAGCCTCTGTGTTTCTGCACAGGCCTATTGTAACCGCGACTCTGCCAACTTTGTTACTAAGGTGGTGTTTCATTCGATTAAATGCGGCTCAGAGGAAGACCTGTGTGCCTACAGTACGTGTTCCTGGAGGAACTTCTGCTTCTTCCTCCTCTTCAGTTTGGTATTTTTCTTTTTATGCATGGAAATGAAACTGCTTTCAGACATGGAGCTGAATGGCAGCCAGGTGCTTTATAACTGTGTTAGCCTGAAGCTCTCATGAGATTTTTTTTTTTCCTGGAAAATAAATTATAACATGGCTAAGTGGTGCCTGACAAAGCTAAACAGGAGCCATGCTGCTCTATTGCAAATTCATCTGCAGTCTCTCGGTAGAAAGACAAATAAAAGCACTTCATCAAAATCAGTCAGAGAAGCACAGGAATACTCAGAGGAGACCACTAAGCTCTAAATACCAATCAATTTCACCAACTTTTTTTGTCAAACTTGCAAGTTCACTTAAGCACTGTTGTCTAGAACTGCCAGAAGATGCTGCATCATATGTTGCAGGAATGGAGCAGGAGAGCTGTGGCTGAAAGCCCCTCTCGGACAGACATAATTAGTCTTTGTGCATATGTAGCAGCACGGGTCAGGATTTATTGAAGTGGGTGGGTGGGTCTTTGCTGACATTAAGGTTTTGGAAGCATGCCTGAGGGCTTGGAGACCTTATGCTCTGTTTGAGAATTGGGATTACAGTTTCTTTCTACTGTACTGGCCATTTTTCAGTCTCCTAGGCATGTCCGAGTGGCCAGCAGGCATTTTAGTTGCATACACTGTGAGTGCTGACAGCAGCCTTTAGACTTTGTCCTTGAATTCAAAGTCACTGAAATATATAATGTTGAGGTATTTTCGTCAAGACATTTTCACTGATCATTTTTCCTACCCAAAGAGATCCCCAAACTATTTTACAGCCAATGGGACATTAAATGTTATGAGAATGCTGATTTCCCACTTGCTGCTGCCTTCATCCTGTCATTCTTCTCAGTCAAATGACAGAGTAGTTCTGAGAGAATTTAACCTCCTCACTCTTTTCTTTAAGGTGTGGTTATTTCTTAACTGTTACAGTATTTATGTTTTCCAAGTCAGAAATATATTTTAAAGTTTTGTTTAAACAGTCTCAGGTCTTTTATACACGGCATAATGGACAGAGTTCCGAAAAGCTTCTCTAACGCACCCTCTCCACATACACACTCTGTATATGTCTGCATCATCTTGAATGAATAAAAATAACATGCCTTGAATAAAAAGCAAATGGGTTATGAAGGCACAGTACAAGAACATGGTGAGTAGGTCGAACTGTGATTTGTTCTTAAATAATCCATATCCCCCTGAGTTGTCATCCATCCGCCCCCCCCTTACTTTTCTGCTCCCCCTGCCCGCCCTCCCCCATTATTCTCAAGCCTTTTTTGGTGTCCTTCATTCCTTTACTTCCAAGGTTTTTGCATTCTTAACCAATCTCTGTCATCTAGATATTTCTCCATTGTTCCATTTCATGGTTTATTATAGCTCCCATGCAAAAGAAGGCCTTTCTCCCACCTTGTTTTCTGGAGACGGTGATCAACCTGAGCTCCACATTTGTTTTCTAGGACAGATCTTGACTCTAGACTTCCTTGGAAAAAATCTGATTTTGCTTTTGGATACAGTTTGCCCAGAAAAGCAAGATTGAGTTAACAGTAGTTTCCAGATATTCTTTGCTGAATTCGGTCTTCAATCTCAAGGTTGTGTGTTTTGTTCTTTGGATATCCTGTGTGCCAAGTGAATGTTTCTGAGTGTCAGCTGAATCATGAAAAGGTGAGGGAAGAAGGAGGGGAGAAGGTTTTCTTAAGTGTTGAAATACTCACCTGAAGTGCTCTGTAGTCCACAGTTCCTGCATACACTTCTAAATATTGCGCGTGAAGTGAGATGTATTTTACTTATGTATGTGTTTTGCTGAGAAAAGTAATACAAAAGCAGTCGCTACAAAATAACAGAGCTTCAGTTTTGCTGGACCTACAAAGGGGAAGTGTTTGGATTGATGTTCTGTTATTGTATAATCAGCAATGCATCGCAGTTCTGCATCGTTCTGTATAAAATTATGTTGATTTCTATTACAATTGCCTATAAAATTATAGGGAA
>NW_010426466.1:69390-69801 GCF_000710305.1 Buceros rhinoceros silvestris | reverse complement strand
AGGGAAAGATGCCTACATTATCTGTCACTTCTAAATATAATACCCAATCTTGTCTTAGAAACAAAGCCTTGGTAGATGGAATAGAAGGTTTGGTGATAAGCTTTCGTGTCTTTACTCCTTTGAATCCTGCTTCAGGTGAGGGTAATGAGTGAACTGGTGCTGGATTCTCAGCAGTAAAGAAGTAGAGGAAAACAAATCAGTAGTCTTCTTGCAGAATGCTGGTGTAACATCTAGCACCAGTTAACGTCCTTGCTGATAGTTTTTATTAGGACACAGTTGAAGCCTGAATTATATGTCTCAGCAGTGCAGTGGTCATTTTGCTGAGCAAAATTTAGCTGTGTGTATAGCCAAGGACAAAAATGCATCTTCAGAAACAGCAGCTTATAACCCCTCCCTGAAATGGGCCTGACT
>NW_010426466.1:22252-69248 GCF_000710305.1 Buceros rhinoceros silvestris | reverse complement strand
TTGGGTGTGCGGTGGGGTGTGGGGGGGTGGGGGGTTGTTTGTTTGTTTTTGTCACTGTACGTCCAGCTGAATCATTTTCAACACCAGTTCTGCTTCATCCATTGTCAGCAGTTTATTTTCAGAGAATACCTGAAGTGTGCATCCATGTCGCTCAGAATTGAACATTAATCTTAACATCAAATATGCTTTCTAGGGTTAGTCATTGCAAAAGACTAAGGAAGAACGCCTTGTAGCTCACTAAATGTTTCTCCCTTGCTTTTGCTGGTTGTATAAGCTATCAGAAGTATCTACAGAAAAGGTCCATGATTTTCAAAATGTGTTTAAATGGCAAAAATGTGTATTAAAGTCCTATAATGTTCAAAAATGTATCAGGACTTATGATGAAGTGGGTTAAGGGAGAATAAGTTACTCTAAGTATGTCTTCAATGTCTAAAAATGTTGATGTGTATTTTCAGTTTCCTGGAATTTACAAGGCAAAACCTGCTATGCTGACAAATATCTCCTGGACGTTTTTCAAGTGTAGTTGACTCAAAACCCAAGAACATCTTGGCCCGTCTCACCTTCTCAGGTCTTAAAACATATCTATGCACTTAAATGGTTTCCAGAGACACATATTGCTTAATTACAGAGAAGCATTTTAACGGAAAATACATTTCCCATGCCTTCTTCAGCTCTTAATTGTTCCTGCCAATTCTCCACTGCCATCTGTCATAAACTCCCATTTTCCTGTTCAGCTGAAATATGACAGTAATACTGGTTCCAAAATATCATAATAGATTCTCTGTCCCCTTTGTACCACATTTTCGTGCAGATAACTGCAGAGGCATGCAAATCTTGCTCAAGGTTGCCAGTACCTTTGTCAGTTTTCAGAGTCAAGAAGAAAAGCTCATCTGCTAGAATGACTTGTGACAACCTCATCTTTGATCATTGGATCAATTTTCAAATTATATATGTCCCATCCAGTTCCAGGGCAAGTTTAGATTTTCAAAGTTTTACAGTGGGATTTTGAAGCTTAGATAGTTCTGTTTCTGGCCCAGACACTGTAATGTATAGGAGGTCATTCCTTACTTTGTCTCAGTTTCCTCTTAATGATCGTATTTCATCAGTGGTTGCTTCATTTTTCTTCAAATGATGAGCCAGAAAAAAAACACTAGTGAGTAGCAAGATTAAAATTAAGGATAATTTCTGTAGAGATAAGAATTACGCAGTTCACATTAGTTCATCTGTCCTTACTAGGAGCATTTTTCCCCATGACTTGTTATTTGACATCAACTCCATAATTTATTTGCTATATAGATTGACTTGGGAGTAAGTAAGAGCTTCACCTGTACATTCAGTCTCAAGGGGAGGGACACATCACACACAAGTGCAGCTGGCTTGAAACCAAAGAGGTCTCATGGTCTGTCTTAGCTGATCAGAGATAACTAAATGAAAATGTCAGCTTAAAAGAAATGAGTGGCATGTAGAAAACACAGACCAGGTACATCTGGGACATGATTTTGAAATGTAGCCAATCAGAAATGACTGAAGTTTGTTCCTGCTTGCAGACTACAGATGGTCTTTGGGGAAATAAGTCACATCTAGGCTTTCAATTAGTAGGACAAACTGTGCAGATGTCACACCAAACAAATTCAGCCACGTTTCAGAAGAGGTCAGTAGAGTAAAAGGAATCAGTACGTCAAGGGTCTAGCAAAAGGCTATGGAATTTTCACCAAGACGAGTATACCAAATCATCTTTTGGAATCACTCAGATGGCTTTGAGAAGAAAGCTGTAATGTCCTCAGTGGAAGATGAATTTCCCCAAAGTGTCCAAATTCGTGTATGTGTAAATGGGCATTTCAGACAGTGGCCTCTAGGCAGTCATGGCCTTCAGCAGCAGAAGGATCAGGTGCCCGAAATAAGTGTATTTGCCTGCTGACAAACATGCTCGTGCTTTGATGCTTAAAAGGACAAATGTTGGTTGTTGCAGATAGATTTGAAGTCAAGCCGATGACTAGAAATTAAATGATTGATATCTTATTTTTCTGAGCATAGCAGTGTGAACATTTGCTGTAAATTATATTTGTTACAGACCCAGAGTCCTTTGGCAGTGACTCCGAGTTTGGATGGACTGGCTAAACAACCTGTTAAACAAATGGTTTTCAGCCTGCATTTTGCAAATTAGTTTGATTATTCAGTATCTTTACATGATTAGTGAGTTGCATAGTTTTATTATTTCAGTTCTCTGGTTGGACTTACTTATTCGAGGGAATAAGTAACTCCGTCGATATTGTCGGTTTTCAATGTAGTATATAATATCGATGTAACCTTGTTTTCTAGACAGAAATGTAGATTTCTGCTCACAAAGGTACGATGTTGTAATGATTCAGCCAAATTTTTGTCCACAAGTAGTTGAAAATTCAGTTACTAATCAATGTTAACCTAGATAAAATACAAATTTTGGAATGAATGCACTTGCATATGTGCGCACACACTTCCCCTCTTTCTCCCGCCCCCCGCTCCCCACTGCCTTCCTAGCCTCAGATACAGAACCTGATTAGTAAACCAAGCTGCTAACATGTAATTCTTATAAAAACAGTGTTTCCATCTAATTAGGCAGCAGCAAGTCAGTCATAAAACCTGGCTTTTATTGTCATCTTCTGTGAAGCTTGCAATGAAAAAGCAAAGATCAGACAAATCTATAGAAGCTGGTGATATGTATCCCAATAATTTAGCTACAAAATATTTCAAGTAAGCTGAAGACATCAAAGAGAAAAAAAAAAACCCTCAGAATATGCCGCTGCAAAAGTGTGCGTTAAGCAAAGGCACATTTTTGGAATTCGGCTTTGAAAAAAATGAGCTAAATAAGTTTCGTTTTTCAGTGCAAAATTTTTCTACCTGTCACTTGTGATTTGTGTCATTCTATTTGAGTGATTCTTTGGACTGCAGCAAATGAGCCTGCCTGCCAAGCCTTACTTGAAATAGCAGCAGTAATGTTTTCCCTGCTCCTGGCCCATCTGATCTCCACAGAGGTCACTGCCTGCATATCATGAAGGCAAAATGAGGCATGTATTTATCCTTCAGATGCTGAGGTTCATAGTCCAGTGGAGCTCAGGAGCTGTGCTCTAAATTACACTCTTGAGATGCCAGCAGCAGCACCTGCATAAGACGTGGTAACCTCCATCAGCGGGGTGGGACCAATAACTGGGAGCAGTAACATCCGCAGCTGTCCCAGGAGGACTCAGCAGAGCTGACTTATATAGGCCTGCATTTTTCAAGTCACCTATTAGAGGCCTGCGAGATGCCATGTGTGTGAGCTGCACTGGAGTGAACTGGAAGAATCAAAGTAAAGAGGATGTGATACGTATAAAGGATATATGATATGTATAAAGGATTCTTGATTTGAATACGAACGTTGTGCTTTTTCTGTCATACTTACGCACAGAGGTTGTGCTGCAAGATGTTAACATATGCACAAGTCTTGTAGATAATCGGTCACTAGGTGGATCGATCTCTGTGCACTGCAGGGCTGCCAGAACCCTGTCCCAATGCTGACTAGCAGCCGTGGAGAGCTGTGAATGTTTCACAACCTGTGCGTGGTTCATCTTTCCTTTTCTTCCATTACTGTTTGAATCATAGATCCCAGAAGTAGCAAATCAATAGTAGCAAATCGTCAGCAGCTGTTCTGGTGGGCCACGTCATGACTGAATGGTTTGAGTTTTAGAGTAAGCATGAAGGTCCCCGTGCAGCACCTGCTATCTCGTTGTTTGATACCATAATGTGTGTGAAACACACAGTACAGACAAGGGAAGGAAAGAGAGTGGAAGGAATGACGTGACTTTATTGTTAGTTATGGGAAATATCAATATCTAGATTTGGCTGATAAGTTTATTCTTACTCTGATGTGCATGTGAGAGTACGTAGGAAAGACTATATGGGAGGGAAAATATAGATGGATAAAAAAAGGAAGGAAGGAACGTTGTGGGTGACAGGAAACTTGAGGAGGAAAATTAAAATGAGTGAAGTGGGATAAAAAGCAAGTAGTAATGTATTAGGTTACCTGTTACCCGTACTGTATTACTTATCCTTTTCCCTGGACTCTGGGTGCATCACAGTCATTACTGAGTTGTCTTTGCAATTTTTTATGGTGCAGAGGAAATACTTTCTCATTCTACAGAGCAGGATCTGATACATAAACAGATTGAATGACTTGGTGGATGTCAGTGATGGAGTTGGCATTCACGACTAGTATTAAGATCCTAAAACTCCAAACTCTCTAAATGTGTGAGCTGGTAAATGCTTGAAGGAAGATCATATAAAATTGTTGTTTACTTCACTGTTCTCTCCAATTCGGGCCTTGGACATTTCAGACACTATCCGTCTTCTGCTAGATACCCACAAAATTGAGATCCATAAAATTCTTTAGGTCTATATATTTCGTATAACTTAACATTTGACAGTTGAGACTCCATTTTCAAAATGGCTCGCAACCCAAGCTCTTTTCACCATCATCTTGGGCATTTGATTAATTGGCTATGAGAGCTACCTTCTTTTGAAAACCCAGAGTGACATTATCAAAAACAATTATGTAGACTCAAATATAAGTGACACCAAATGTGAATTGTCAGCCGGTACAGTCAGCTAACCTGATTGTGCGAGATAATGTTGGAACCAAAACCACTGGTCAATGCAGCACACACCAGTCCAGTTGTGCTTCACTCCAGTGAATTTACTAGATCGTATTTGCTATGTTACAACTCCTTAAACTGGAGTTCACTATAAACATGCCTTTAGGCTCCCAAGAGCTAAATTCCTCTGAAAATGGGATGAAGAGCCAGGTTTTTGTGAAATAAAGAACAATGACTAGTAGGATGTTCGGCAGGAGGTATCATACACCACAAATTACGAAAACTCTCTACAAGCCCAGAAACACGTTTAACACATAAATACCTGATAATTTTACTTGAAGACACGTCAAGCATTGATGACTTCTGTGGCTAAGTTAATGATACTTATAAAGGATACGCACACAAGCGTATTTTTAGGAAAATGTCAGAAACCTGTCTTTGTGAAGTCTTCAAAACCGACGAAAGTCACTGATAAGGCTGTCCTTTTTCATAGCTAAAAAATACCCATCTTCAGTAACAGTGCAAGTCATAATTCACTCTTAAGATTAAAAAAGATTTCCTACAGTGCTGACAAAATGAAAGTAACATCCCAGGCTTCTTTCTGGAGAGTTTACACAAAGTAGAATATGTGAAAAATACTAAATAGTCAGTAATGGATTTTTAAATCAGGAACAAGCTAAGTCCTTCTCTAAGAAGAATTTCCTCCAAGTGTAAACGTCAAAGAACTTCTAATAAAAAAAATGGTATATGACAATCTCCCTTGTGAAAGGAGAAGCCAGCTTATAAGTCTCTGTTTCCTATATCTGATAAGCAGCCCCAGTGACTTGTCGTGAATTCTTACAGGAGTGACATTTAAAAGGAATCAAGCTAAATTATGAGAGGCCCCTAATTTCTGAAAACAGTTGTAGTTTACTGATCAAGTGCTTAATGTTGTAAAACTGGAGATGGCTATAGAATAATTTGTCAGTTTGGATATTTGGCAGAGCAACATCTTGCACCTTTAATGTCCGTATAGTTTTTTGAGTTCTGAGACTAGACTGGACCATAGGAGAGGTAGTGATGTAAATCATCTTTCTGTTTGCCCAGGAAACTAGTTTGCAAAAAGTTGGGTGATTTTGGGATCATTTAATACTAACTCTATATTTAAAAATGCAGCTATTGTTTCAGAGTGTTTTAATGTGTCTTACATTTTGTGACATGATAAATTAAACAGAAAAATCATAAACTGTTCTGGTTCACCCAAAATTTTGCTTGTATTTATCGTATGAATCACTGTAATTAGAAACCCTCAAACCCCAAACCCGGCCCCATCTTTAATTGCAGTCTCGTGGAAAGGGGGATTGCTCAGTGGAGATCGCCTATCAGCGTGTACTGCAATAGGAGCACTATGCGTTTCTCAGATCAAGCCCAGAGCCCTGCTAAGATTAGTAGAGCCGGTCCTGGAATCTCTGGTGTACGTGTAATGGAGCGGATTATACAAAACAGTGTTTTCATTTAAATGGTGCTGTGGCCCAAGTATCACCAACCACTTACCTATGAAGTTAGAAACAATTTTATTTGGTGAGCACACGTGAAACCTTTGTTAGCAGCGCTTGGAAAGTCATTGGTCTCAAATTTTCTTCTGGAAGAAACATTGCTGTTAAGGAAACCTGTGGAGGAAATCTTTAAAATTCTTTTCTCTTACAATGTAGCGAGCAAGTGATATAAAAAACCCACTGAATTGTAACTTCCCAACCGCACACAAACAGGATTAGTTTCTGACTTCTTGCAAAGCTTGACATGAGAACAAAAGAGACCTTTACTTTTTCATGAAGCCATAGAAAGGTGATTGTTCTTCCTTTTTGTTGTCACTGAGGTTTTTTTATGGAATGGCTATAATGTTATTTCCATTTCTAGGATTAAATCAACTGTATTTGAGATTTAAAGAGAAGAAAATAGTAAGGTGACATCTGAATGAATATTTTCCACAAGTCATTTCAGTCCCATTCACTTTGTTTTCTATTTTTACTTTCAACTGTGAATGCATGCAAAATCCTCAAATGTAATAGTTTTAATTTTTTTACATATTTCCTCAGCAAATAATTTATTGGATTATTGAATATAGTTAGTATAGTTATTGTATTGTTTCAGTTATTAAAAAGAAAAGGCTAAAGGGAAGTGTATGGCTGCAGATTTTACACCTCAATGTGGAGAATAAACAACGTTGCAGCAGTACCGCAAGGTATAAAGCTGATCAGATTTGACACTGCATCTTAACTTTTCTGAATTGGTGCCAAGTATGGAAATAGTGGTGTTTTCTCAGTTGTTTTGGTTTTGCTTATTTTTCTCTTTCTTTGATCATTACAGTTACAGCTCTAGCACAGTTCACAGGTAAAATTGCTAAGGCACGTCCCTTCTGCTGCTCCTTTAAATTCGTTTATTGTTAGTTTTGGGTTGGTTGGTTAGTTTTTTGCATTTTTTTTCAATGGACCTTTGAAGAAAAAGAAGGAGAAAGAAAAGAGCCGTGGGTCTGTTGGAGGAGAAATTCTGTCAGTTGCATTTGAGGTTGTGGGAAGACTGTGCTGTTTCATGAGGGTAACAGTTTGTGGAATCTGCCTGTGTATTGCAGCTAGGTTCTTAGGATGTTTTGCAGCCCTCTTGTTTTCTACTGCTTTAAACCAAGGGGCAAGATAGTGATGCTTTCAAGGATAGATGTGATGCTGCAGGTGAGCACAAGGAAAGGTTGCTCCCCTGCGCCTGTTGTTCCTAGTCCATATTGAATGCTACTTTTCTGTCAGATCTCTTGATCTCCTTAAACTGAGTCTGACAAAAAGGTCTGGGATTAAAAACTCCTCTACTATTATTTTTTTAAAAGTGACTTTTGTCATTTTCATTTCATTGACTTGGAGGGGGTGAGAGAATGCACTCTCAAGTTTATAGATGACACCAACATGGGTGAAGGATTGGTATGCTTGAGGACAGAGTTGCAGGTCCATCTGCATTGGACCTAAAAGGCCTGGAAGAATGGGTAACTGAGGCCTAAAGAAATTCGTCAAGGACTAATGCCAGGGGCTCTCTCAGTACAGGAAAGTTGTTGATAAACTGGATCAGGTTCATTAGAGGGTCGCCACAGATGGTCAGAGGGCTGAAGCATTTGCCCTACAATAAGGAACCATGAGCCTGCAGAAGCCACAGCTTTGGGGTGTGTGTGGGCGGGAATGACTAGCTGCCTGCTGGTACCATGAGGATGTCATCGAGAATACGTCATCTTCACAGTGGAGCACAGTGGAAAAGAAAGCAACAATGGGCATAAATTGAAACAGGAGAGATTCAGATTACATAAAAAAAAAAAAAAAAAGCTTTGACATCCTGAGGATGGTCAGGCACTGGAATAAGTTGCTCCGAGAACCTATTCTTGACACATGAACATTTGTGAACAACAATGGCCATAAATTGAAACAGGAGAGATTCAGATTACATAAAGAAAAAAAAAAAAAAGCTTTGATATCCTGAGGATGGTCAGGCACTGGAATAAGTTGCTCAGAGAACCTATTCTTGACACATGAACATTTGTGAAAATTTCAGATGCTTTGATAGAATATTGTGTTCTGTTATGCTTAGTATGGTTTTAAATCAGGTCAAGTATTGAATTCCAGAATTGTAAGTAAGGTTTGATGGACTAGATTGAAATCCATCCATTCAAAATGAATTCAGCACTTAGGTGGATTTTGAGATGTGTGTTCCATGTGTATGTTCCATACAAATACTGATGTATCAGCCTGAGACACTGGAAGATTGGAGAAATAGCGCCTGCTTACCAGACTGGAGACTGGCTTGCTGGTGAAGCGGTCTGCTCCTACAGGGTGTCCATCCATGCTCACTTAGGATATTACAATTCATGTTGGAAAGAGACCTCACTTGAAAACTTCCAGAAATTCCATCTTTACTAATAGCAGAACTGGTATTTTTCTAACAGGACAGAGCCTAAATAGTTAAACAATCTCTGACAGAAGTATTTTAAGTATTTTGCTTAATGGCATCCAGTCAGAAGAAGAAAAATCAGGTGGTGGTGGTCTATGGTAACTACTCCCATGGTAGTAGGGGGCGTTTAACTAAACCTATAGGTTTGTCTTATGCTGTATATCAAAAATTACTACATGATTCATACTCCTGATGCTCCCATAATACGAAAATAATTTCTATCTGCTTTTCATAGTTGCATGCGTACAAGCTTGAAGGGAAGACATTTCACTAGTATAAGCAACATCAGTACTTACTAAAGGTGCGGAAAATGTTTTACAATTCTTCCTTTTCCTCCTTCTCTTTTGACCACGTCAAAATCATGTTTAATTACAATGAGGGCAATTGTTTGCCTACGTTTTTCATTGATATGAGAATTTCTCGAGGCTACAGAGTAACAGGCAAAATATTCTTAAAGCTACTTAATGAATCTAATTCATGCACTATGTTGCTGTTATTAAATAAAACAACGCAGCACAAAGGCAGGGAGAGACACTGCTGAAAAACTTGATTTGTTGCTTTATCTTCTGCCAGTATGAATATGTCTTTAGCATATTAACAACGTTTTCTAAAAAGCAAATGCCAACCTTGAATTTACAGTTTCACCCTTTAACCACCAATTGTATCAAGGATAACAGCATATTTTACAATTTTTTTTTCTCTGGGACCAGATAAGTAATAATTGCCACCAGACTCATTAAACAAGTTAAAGCATTTAACTTCATTATAGTAGTTCTTGTTAGTCAGGCACGTCGTGCCATTATCAGACCTTTTACATCAGTAGAAACAATTGATAAATCTGTAATAATTCTGTGTCTCAAAGATTGGATAATGATCCCTTGTAATTCTGTGACATGACACACACAAAGTACTGCTTTTCAGTGTGTAATTTCTCATTTCAGAGAACGTTAACCAGACTGAAAAAAACCCACTTTCATACAATCTGTTCAGTGGAATGTAAATGAATGTGGGGAACAGTTTCTTAATAAATGAGCCACCATTGTGATTATTTTCAGTAACATTTGCTGTAGTTAATGGTACCATCCATCTAAGGATTTCTACATTTATCCTGTTTATAGGATGGTTAAAACCTTTATGGAGGAATCATTAATTTCCTTGCAAATGTCACTGACTTTGAATGCTTTGATCACTCAAAGATTAGCCCAGCCCCTGTCATCAGTAGTCTCAGATGAGTTCAGGCTGATTCGCTTTGTACATCAAAGGCATGAAAGGACCACTCTGAGTCTCAGTCGTCTTGGCTGCACTTTTGAAGTGTCCTGAACCCACGAGCCATTTTGTTACAGGAGAGTGAAAGCAAAGGACCATTGTGCATATGGTGGACAATGTGCTCCTCAATTTATGTTGCCTTTCACCAGAGACGCAGAACACCTCTGGAGTGTCCCCATGGGCAGAGTTAATGGGTCATAACCATAACTCATTAATACAATACTCATACTCATTAATGTAATAAAAAAAGGAACAAATTCCTCCAACATCCCAGTGCAGGATGGTCAGAATTGTACCCCATGTGACGGGAGGCAACAAAATGCGTGTCACTGCAAAGTTGGCATTTTTTAATTTGTTGGAGTCTGTGAAGAAAATAGATGTCTCACACAGAGCTCTGAAGAGTCGACCTCTTCATTGCAGGGGTTTGTTTACAAGTTTTTAATATTTTTTCATCATTCAAATTTAACAGTATTTGTATTTTGAAAGTATGTATAGAGCAAAAAATAACAACCCCCCTGAGTATTACATTACATTTTAAATAATAGCTATCTTTGTGAAATGTGCATTGCGAACCTCTTTGAATTATCTGTTTTATCCTGCAACCCGGCCTTTAGATTAGGTACAGTTTTTCTCTAGATTTCTTCACAGCGTTTAAAATAGATTTTAAAAAGTTTTTAAAAGCTTCCATTTCCAATCATTTCTGTGTATATTGTTCCATATTTGTAAACTCATATATTTGTAAAACAAGCTTCTGAGTTAAGATTTTCAAAAGCAGTAATTAAAATTATCATCTTGAATACCTGTTATAACTCCTAATACTAGAATTGCTGAGCATTTCCTTTAAAAACGTTTCATTCAATAATGAAGGTACTAAACAAGAACTTAAAAGGTTCTGAGACGTGAAAAAAGATGACATATTTTGTATGGATGCTATATCATAAGGCAATAAGAGTAAGACCCTGCTAAGCTTCACAAAATAGAAATAATGATAATAGTGACTAGTGAAGGAAAAACTTAAAGTGCAGTCAAGAAAAACCAGAAGACTTCCAATAACACCAGAATCTGTAGGGGGCTGAAAGCTTCCGGTGACAGAGGATAAGGATTTTATAAAGCGTTGTGGCTGAGAAATGGCTCTAAGGTTTGCTTGGATATGTGGAGACATCAAGTGACCAAGGTGAAGCTCTTTCTCTTACACACTGCAGATTGCATTTGGGATGCTCTACAAACAGCTGTTTAAAATTTAACACCACTTTAACCTCCAGTATTGTGCATGGACTATTTAACAGTCTGTAGAGAATGGAAAAATGAAACAAGGTAGGGGATTACCGAAAGTGGTTAAAAGAGTGTTAGCGTTAATGAAACAGAAGTGAGAAAACAATGCGCCCAGTGAATGTAAAATTCAGATGAGTATTACAGCAGGGAATAAGCTGCCACTCCGCTTGTGACCTCCACAGCTACTTTCAACTGGCCTGGTAAATGTGATTATTGTATTTGTTACTATTATTACAGTTCCTGGAAAGCCTATCTGATATTCAGCCTATATATATATTTGGATATAGTACAAACATAGACAGTCCTGGGTGTCTGTTACCATGAAGATTTTATACTTGATGTAAAATGAGCAGAGTCTGCAAAGAAGGAAGGAAAAAAGAGAGAGTGTAACGTGACTGGTATTGAAGAAGGTGCGGAAGGTGTACCTGGCAAGAGCACGTCGTCTCTCTAGTTCTCGTCATTCACTGTTACCCCAAGTGTATGGCTGAGATCCATCGGTACTAGTAAGAGGGTGGATGAAGGTACCTATTTGGGGATTGCCAGCTCTCCATTTTACATTATTTTTATGTGCCATTCTCCAAATAAAGATAGGAACTGTGAAGAGAGCAATTATATGGATTTTTTATCACATTATCTAAAGACTTTTCCACCGGTGCACAGATGGCCTTCTACCAGTCTCCTAACAGTGCTCTACATACTGCAATCCCATGGGCCAAAACATGTGCTGCTCGAAAAGGCTGTTTTCAAAAGGGAGCACATGCTTTAGCTTGTAGCAGCTCTCTAGAGTGCCAATATGTGTTTTGGATCCTTCATAATAGAGAATTTTTAGGACAATTTACTTTCTTTGTCAAGAGTTACAGCAAGCTTTCTGCTGCATTTCTTGTGCAGTGGGATGCTACTCTCAATACTACAGGTGTTTTGGTGCAGTACCTGCCTCTCCCTCCCAGAACCTCTGAATATCTGCCAGTCTCTCACACTGTACCAACACAAACATCTAAGCAGACTCTTTTTTATTTCTTTCTTGTTTGTTTGTTTAATTTTCAACAAAAGGACATAGCATCTCCCTATGGTCTCCTTTTTGTTCACATCCTTTGATGGCTGGGGCAAAGGAGATGTGCACACACACACACACACAAGACTTCCATGCCTGATTTGTGTAAAAAAACAGTTAATGAGAGTCGCATCTAGAATAATGGTGGGTTAGTTTTGTGATGGCATAGACGTCATATGCATCCTCAAAACTGCTGCTAAAAAGTTAATACAATCAAAGCAAAATTATTATATTATTATAGGTTTCTTCTTATGTGTCATACAGACTTTAGAAAATCCTTCTGGAATAAAGCTTTGGAGACCTTATTTTCAGTTTTTCAAATTTTCAGTTTTAAATATCTAAAGACTAGTGCAGGAAGATGTAATATTGTGAGAGAAAAAAATGCATTACATGTCTTTGGCTGCTCTGTTTGGTTAGGCATCTTTTATTCTGTCACATCACAGGTGAAGTCGTACTATGATGCTGAGAGTACTGTCTAGTCAGAGGAAAGTGGCTGCTTTTCACGGATATTTTAATGTAGGCCTTTGGCCTGTTAGGTGATTTCCATCATTATCTGCGTGTGTGTGTGTGTGATCTCTACAGGGTGAAAAATGTAAAGCTGTGGGAATTTTGTGGCACAGATGCGTTTAGATAGAGTTGTTCTGCATTGTTTAAAGCAAGACATTTTTTGATTGTTTCCATGATGACTGGATGCATCGTTAACCCCTTTATTGTTGATATCCTACAGAGACCTGATATGTAGTCTTAATTATTTTAAAAGACACTTCTTTGTTACTTAGCTGGTGATTAAAAGTAAATTAAAAGATGGCAATGTCAGACTATTGTTGTTCATTAGCAGATCTAAAAATCTAATCATCTAGTAAGGGACTAATTTTCACATAATTTTTAAAACAATAAGTACACTGGTGTAGAAATTATTTGTGCTGCTTCTACTAGCTAATTAATGAAATCACCAGAGAGAAAGAATGTGAGAGTGATTATTTTTTATTAATCGAACTGAGACATCTAATGTAGGAATCCCAGTCAAAGCTCTTAGTAATATTCCTTTTAACAATAAGATGAGTTTGAAGTTCAAGTGCTGAACAGTGTTGAGGATTCTAACAGGGAGGAGTAGGAATGGCAAAGGCAAGAGCAAGGAGATCAAAACAGTCATTCGTAATTTTGCAGAGACAAAAGTTATGCTGCAGGAGGCAGTGATGGAGTATATGCAATAAGCCAGCCATGAATAGCACCGCTACTGAAAAGAAACCATTTATAGAGAAATATTAATTAAAATTGGTTGAATATTGCCCTTTAAGACTCACCTTTCACATTTTATTTTAGAAAAAGTAAAACCTCAAATTTGTTGATTCAAATTACGCTCCAGTTCTCAGCATTAATTGTAGTTAGTACTTATGTTCCTCTTTTTTCTCCATTTTCAGGATTTTATCTGGGAGATGGAGGTTTGTGTGGTGAAATACAACAGTGATTGTTGAGGAAAACCCGCACCTCTCTCGTACGTTTCCGGAGTACCTGGCAGGTAGGACTGGTCATCATAGATGATACTTCTTTGTATGGAAGAAATTACTTCTCTTTGAAGGAGCTGGTGTTATTCCAGAAGTGATGGCATAAAGGCATTGCCAAGACAAGGTTTTAATACACTTTTAAAACTGTCATTTAATTATTTCAGCTTTGATACATTATATGGACTTTTTAAGAAATACAAAGGCCAGTCAATACACAGTTTTTGAAAAAATTCAGTTGGCAGAAGGTTTAATGGTTCAACAGATAAACATTTCCTGAATATATGCAGGTAACATGGAAAAAACCTCTTCTGCCCATTGAGTTTTTTAATAGGAAAGCATAGCTATAAAAAAAGGCTTTTAAGCTGCAGGGGAGGAGCAAAATCGTGGAAGCTGTGAGACCCGTGTCTCTTTGTCACAAGTATTCTAAAGCTGCCAACCACACCCTCTGCTTACATTCGCTAAGACCTTTCTCAACCCTTATAAAAAATTTTGTGTGACTCAGCAATTCACTCAACAAGATACAGGTTTGTTAAAACTTGAAGGTCAAATGCAGAAATACACCTCTGTGCTCCTAGGGCTGAACACTGTGCATTTGTTTCTCTCATGAGTAGGAACTCTTCTTGTAAGGAAGAGAAAGGCCGTTTTTGAGCTTTATATCTTCCATCTTCCTGCTTGTGACTTCCTTCAGTAACAATCTGTTTCTGTTTCTTCTGTGCTCCTGGTTTACCAGTCCTGCCTGCAAGCATATTGCTAGAAAGTTGCTAAAAAAATGGACCAAAAGGGGCAGAAATGCCATGTGAGCAACTGGTTTCCTACAGTCAAGAGAATAATAATCAATAGTGTTGGCCCAGCTCTGCTGCTGTGGATGTTCTGACTTTAGGACGAAAAACCAAAAAGTATAAAAGATAAAATAAGCTGAGAATGATGTCTGGAGTAGGAAAAAGAAGTCTGTATTGTTGTTCTCCCATGTGTGTAATCCCCCAGGTGATGCAGTGCACGGTGGCTTTGAGTTACACACTGTATCCTCTGTTCTATGTTGTCTTCTCAAATAAGTAGTTTCATGTCATTTGTTCTTTATAATTGTCTTGGCTAATGATTTGTTCTTTATAATTTTCTTGGGTAATGATTTGTTCACCTTTGTGTATTGTGTAGGTTAAAGTTTGTGTGTGTAGATTTATATGTATTTTGGTATGTCTTATTAGTGGATCTCATTTTTGCTTTGTTTGTTATGAACATCAAAAATTAATGGGAAGATTTATTGGAGAAACAAATACTGATTGTATTAACCTTGGCTTCATTCTAACTCTACTGTAGGATCTTTAAATGCCTACCGATTTCCTTTCCTTGGTAATCACAGACAGTATATTCATTTTTATTTATGGAAGCTATTTGAGAGAATTGGTTAGTGCTCAGCCTTAAATGAGTTTTATATAAAAGTAAACGGGCTGAGTCAGTAAAGAAGAAAATGACCAGATGGCAACCTCAGTATGGGATAGAGATGAATGTGAATCTGAAATGAGGAATGTACAAAATAATGAGGGTCATTCGAGAGTAAGATGGTATGTGCACTTTGTGACCATAAATAATGCATTGATGTATGTGCTTCAGTAATCACGATGCATGAGTTCTCTATAGAAATTATCACAAGATCAGGTTTACATGGGAATCAAGTGCTTTAGGTGCCTTAAGTATTTAGATTGCGTATCTGAGAGGAAAAGCATTTGAATTTTGTATTCCTGCTTTTAGTCATGGTGTCAAACAAGGAGAAGGGTGAGTTGGGGGAAAAACATCTTGTGTGACCTTCCCAGGTCATCATGGCAAAGATTATTCTCTCTGTTTCTCTTTTCCTTTTTTATCCATGTAGATGACAAACTCTTCAGCTCTGCAAATGAGCAAACGCAAAGTTGAGATGGTAAGAACATACTCTCCCACCTCAAAAAACCTGTGAATCTCAGTCTGTCCCACTTGTTATTCACTCTGTGAAAAGTTACACATGGAATTGACACTGGGGAGTCTCTCTCTAAAAAGACAAATCACAGCAGTGTGCCTCATGTGGTTATCCGCTTCTTTTGCCCAGAAACAAAACCAAGGAAAAAGATGTTACTGAGCCTAGTAACGGGGAGAGGTGTTGAAACACAAGGCAGCTAAATCAATGAGAAAGGAAGTGCTGGTGCTATCAAAGTGATTTGCCATGGGAGATTTGCTGCAACAAGAATGCTGCTTAGAGCTCAGTTTGGGAGGTTGTTGATTCTGCAGAAATTTTAGATACAAGCCTTTGCTCATTGTTCCTCCTACACTAGCTTAAGCCAAACAGCCGACATTCAGGCCCTCCTGGTAACAGAAATCAAGCACTTGCCAAGTTTGCTACTTGAAACACTAACTATCTCAGAGGCACCTTTGCCCCAGTGATCCCCGGTGATGCTCTGTGCTGTTTTCTGCCTTTCCTCTTTTGCAGGCAGTTGCAGAAGCAATTGTGTTGCTGTTTTCTTAGGATGTGCTCAGCAAAGTGCAGGAGCAGGATGAAGTGACTCATAGAATCCTTTGCAAATTGATCAAATTATTTGTTTCTCGTCAAAACTGAACGCTCTCTTCTTGCTGGGAAGATTTTTTCCCAGAGATCTTCACTAAACAAGGAAGTCTACTCTTTCTCCCAGGATAATCTTCTACATAGCACTTTAGCAGCAGGCTCACACTAGGACTGATCATAATCTTGTTTTTGTCCAATTTATCCAGTAAGTTTTGTAGTGATAGTAACTCCTAGTCTATCTAATCTCTTCCCCCAATCACTCTCTAGTTCCATTAAATCCAGTATTTCAATCTGCTGGGTTATGGAGTTCAGCTGTGGTTGCTTCCATTCCCCTGAAATCACGCCTGTCTTTATGGTAGTGGTCTCAACAGATAATTAGGGAAGAGGTCTACCTGGCACTTTTTTCCTGGGGTTTGAAATCACACAGTGTGGGATTAGCTCCAGTGTCTTCAGCAACCCCAGTTGATTAAGCATGTATTGTTCCAGAATGTTTATTTTACAGAGCTGCTCATTTGCTGTTTGCTTCTGAAGGAAAACAGTTGGAGCAGGCAACGTACCGCCACTGAAGAAGTGAGGTATGAGTCTTTAAAAAGAGTGAGCAGATTACAGCCATCTGTTAAGGCAGAGAATTTATTTAGGAGAATAAATGTCTGATCAGGACAACCAGAATCACAGCCACCCAGATAACACCCCTAAGGACTCACCGTCTGCCCAGAGAGATGACTGGAAGCCCTTTGGGCGGTCAGGGATCACATATTCTTCAGCTGCATTATCTTTCTTTCTACATTCCAAGTGAAACAAAACTCTAAGCTTCCATCTCCATGTAGACAATCCTTACTGCTTAGCTAAGCACGTATGGGCAGCCCTTTAGCTACAGAAAGGTTGGTCCTTCTTTACTAATTTTGCTGAATATACAGCTGAAAATAAGGAAAAACTATCTAATTGAGGAACCCAAAACACAAGGGGAGAAGTATTCCGTTTTATCTCAGTTATCTGCAAAACAGATCCAGCATAGCAGTAACTTTTGCTTTTTTTTCTGCCTCAGTTTCTATACCATTCTGGACGCTTCCTTGGGCTGTAGGTATTGAATTCTAAGGAGTTCAAGATTTTTTATTTCTCCACAAAATCCTGCACGTAAAGTCTCCTTTGGAACAGGCATCTTCTGTCAAATGTGCAGTTTGCCTTTCTCCCATGTGCACAGTCCCACTCCCTCTTACCTTTAACGCCGTTTCCACAGGTATCCGAGTCCTGACTTACTAAGAACGGGGTGTTTGTTGGTTTTGTTTGGTTTGGTTTTTTTTTTTTTCTTTTTATGTGGTAGTCTTTTTCCCCTGGTATTTTGGAACATCTTTGCTTGTAGATGTACATGGCTGGTTTGGAACTTCAGCATGCAGAGGAACACAGAAGACAGACAAATCCTACCTTCAAAATGAAATTCTCTCTGTGATAGGGGATCATGGTTCCTTACCAGCTCCTACCCTTCCTCAAAATTATTATTCAAAACACAGAATATAGCACTAAGAATTCCTAAACATCCGTTGCTGGTTCTCTTTCCGATGTATGTATATATTAGAGAAGCTTTTCTTAGTGTGCATTTGGTTTGTTCACTCCCATCCAGGTGAAACTTGTCACCTTTCAGGATACTGAAGAGTGTGAATGAATGAATGAGGATCTTTGTATTCCTCTTGGTGTTGCAATGTGTTCAGGTTTATCAGTGGACAACCTTTAAAAATAAAAAATGTAGTTGCTTACAACACAAATTTACATAATGGAATACGGTTACAAAAGTTAAAGAACAAGTTATAGCATTAAGATTACAGTAAGTCATACCAGTCGTATCTGTTGCTATAAAACCCGTGCTAAATTGCAGGACTGGCTGATTACCTTCTGCAGCTTCCCCTTTGGCTTGCTCTGTACTGAGAGTTACAGCTTTCCTGATCTGGCCATTAGCCACAGCTGTTAAACCGTCTGAGGGTTAAGTATGAGTCCGGCTCAGAGAAGCTGCTGTAGGCAACTTCTTTTTTTTCTAGCACAGTAGGACGTGAGGGTTTTTTGCCTTTTCTTACACCCTTCAGTTCCTGCAATGGAGTGCTGTGACGTAGCGTGGCTCCCTCCAAGTGGGCACTACAGCATTTCCTCTCATCTTCTTCAGTATTGTAATCTTTTTACCATTTCTATTGTGTCTGTTAATTAACACTTTCTTTGCTTTGGGCTTCAAACTACATTCTCCTGTTGCAGCTTTTGAAGACAGATTTTGGTAAAGCTTTATATCTCATAGCATAAGAAATATTAAATATGTGCTCTGCTTAATAGATTCTTTCTCTTTGGGCATCAGGTAGAAACAAAACAGACGGCAAAACTAGGAACAGAATGTTTCTCTTGGGTAATAATTCAGTTCAAATTCACTGTTAGTTTTAGGGTCCCTTGTGATGATCCTGTCTTTTTTGGAGTACAAGGTCAAATTATCCTTGGAAATAATATCAGGAAAATTACAAAGAGTCTAAAAGGAAAAATTTCTCTTTATGTTTTATTTAAATGTGTTGCATCCATGCCATGGGGAATGAGTTGCAACTGGAATTTTAAAAAGCCTGGATCATTTCAGGATACTTGCAGTTCTTACTGAAATAACAGTAATAAAATTTCATGGTTCAGAGCCTTCATCGACCACAAAAGGACTTAGGAAAGCATTTCCCTCTTATCTACACAATAGCATAACTGGCTTAGGGCGTTGGTGGAGATGTATCATCCCTACACACGCCCACAGGCAGCAGCCCATTTACTGAGATGGGACTGAAGGGACCAGTGGGCCGGTCAGAGGTAGCAGTGTGCGCAGTCTTTGTGCTGAGGGAGGAGCATGTTCCTGGGACTCAGATTTTTTGTGCTGGTATTTTATTATTATATCTTTTTCCAGTATCAGGAGAACAACTGATCTGAAATTCCACAGCCTTTCCTTTGTTTGTGAGGATCTTGGTAAAATTCATCCCCATCTTTGGCTGCTTCCTAAGCACCATAGTCAAAGCACTGGCACTTGGGGTGTCAGGAGTTCTAAGATCCGTCCTGCTCTGCTGCTCTGGAAAACTCAGGACTTCATTCACCTGACAGTGCAGTAACACTGACTGCAACAAACTGCAGGTGGTGTGCTTGCCCATGTGGCCTGAGCACACTACCTGAAACGTGCACTGACGGTGGAATCATCTCAGATAATCAGTGTTTGGCAAGAAAGTAGCACTGCAGAGGGCAAGCTCCCACATTGAACTTACCTGGCATCTGCCTTAAAACAAATTGGAGTGCTCACTGCCTTGTCCGTGGATTCTGTGTGGTGGAGAGTTAGGACATGAGGACCTTAGGCCTTTGGGAACGTTTGTTAAATAGGAAAGTCCCAGCTGACTGCTTAGACAACACTCAGGTATTCCAGAGGAAAGTATTTTTTTTAATGGGGCTGGAGGTGTAAATAAACAAGTAAATTTGCTACATTGCGTAATTAAATTCTCTAGATAAAGTGCAGTTAAATCAAGGAAGCTGTATAATGCGTGCAGTAACCTTTTTATGCAAAAAAAACCCCCAAACTTCCTTGCGTATCTGAGGCTTATTTTTATGAAATATACCAAGCTCATGTTTGTTCACATAGCTGTGCTACTTAGTCATGAACATACCACCTGGCCTGGAACAGCTTCCAGTGCCCTTCCCCAAGTAAGCCATAGCCTCTTGCATCTCCTTTGACTGCCGTGATTTTTCCTCTTGGTTCCACAACTCATCCTGTCCCACCGCTGCACGCGTTCATGAGGCTGATGAGCAACTGAACTGCTGCACATTTTATGAATGAGCATAAACTTGGACTTGACTGCAGTTGCAGAAGAACTCAAAGAACAGGGACGACTTTGTTCAAGCACTGACATACCTCGGAAAGGGCAGCAAAGCAATTTTCCCTCCCTGTAATCCCATCAACTAAACCCAATCAAACTAGAACTATAAAACAAAACTACATCTGAAATAAATGTTCCATGGTTTACATGACAGGATTTATTTGCTTTTAATTCAAAAGCATACTTTCACTTAAGTTGATTTTTTTTAACATTTTTGAGACATGTTTTTGGATAGTCCAGCATTGTTGTACAATAATTTAGCAAAACCTTCAAGAGAGGATGTGCTAATGGGTTTTGTTAATGACATCTTTAGTGTCTTGGGCTGTGTCAGAATGCTGCTAGGACTTTCTCCTGCAGCAGCTGAAGACATCCTTCATGCTAAGGACTGAACTCCCAGCCCACCACTGCTTTTGTTAATAGTGACAGGTAAAAAATTTGTTCAAGATCATGCTGCCTTGATGTGGGAGGCAAAAGGAGATGAGTGTTCAAAGCGAGGTATACAGCACCCCAAATAATACATGAAGCAAAGAAAACTTTCAAAATTCCTGTATTGACCTTGGTTGATACTGTACGTAATAGAGACAGGGTTTCTGTTTCACAAGGATAATTAGAAATATAGTGTGATTAATTTTTGATCAGCATGCATTTTTTGAAAGTGTGAACTGACTTTTTAACATATATATAAACTGTCACGTCTTCATTTTCCTTTTATCTTTATTTTTGACCTTCTTAACACAATAAGAAATATAAGGAGTTTCTAATTGAAAAGTGAGAAGGAGTTTCATACTTTAGTAAGAACTTAGTAAGTTTGCTTGACTGTTTGCATGAGTCTATATTGGGAGCCAATGGCACCCATCACTAGAGGTCTTTAGGCATCTAAATCTCTTTGATATATCTACTGGCATATCTTTACTGTATTAAGCATAAGTGACACCATAGAATAAGGAACACCATCCAAATGGTGGTTAGTTACCTCTTACCGAGTGCATTCTTTATTCCCAAAAAACTAGGGTTATTCAGACAACTAAGCTTTAATACAAAATTTTCACTAGGTGCAGTAACAGACCTGTTAGTTCATAATGTGCTTCAGTGCTTTGTCATCTCGTTCTGGCTATTTCTTGGCTATCAAGGAAAACTTCAGTACTACCGTCAGTCTTCCCAGCTGCTGCTGATTTCCTTGAATGTCCCCGAATCACTATGACCAGTAGCATTTCCTTTGTCATAAGCTCATTGTCGTTTTTTGTTTAAAGCATGTGTCAATAGTAATTCAAAGAATTGTAATTGGTTGTTCTTAAGGTAGATCTAGAGAGACTCTGAAATCTCCACTGTTTCAGCAATTCTTTGGTTTTGAGAATGTCATAGTGAAAAGAGCCTGTTTGATATCCTGTGGGTCTCCTGAGATCAGTTATATTTGTCACACGAAAGAGTCAATTCACCTGTGATGGAATTAAGCTTTGGACTGTGTCATGAGGACATGATGCTTTTTCAAATCATCAGTCTTGGTTATAGATTACAGAGTAATAAAGTAGCTTCTTCTGGTTGCTCTTTGTAAAAACCCCTGTAGTTTTTCACTCTTAATCTCACATGCAAAAACTTCGCTGCTGTTTATCAACATTTCCTCTGATTTTAATGATCAGACAAACTGAATTTGCACTGAAATTCTCCAGAACATATGGGTTACAGAATAAACTATTCAGTTCCTCTGAAGGGGTGTATAGTTATTATGGTGCTGAGGAGAGGGTGTAAATAAGCAAATAAAAGGAAAAAGGAAAGATGGGATTTCCCCTTGGAGGCTAAAGTTGGTTGGTTTTGAATTTGCAAGCAAATGCGTGCAAGGTTCTCTTCACTAAACCCCTCCGGAGTAGGACTCTGCAGCTTTCTAATTATTTTGTCATGTCAGAATAGATGTTAGGAAGAGTTGCCTGAATACAGTGCATGAGTCCTTTCAGATATTCCATCTATCTGTCATTTCAGTTAGAGTTCGGGTGGCTGACTTTTGATTATTGTACAGGCCTGGTGTATACTTGTAAAAGCTACGTGGGGGAATAGCCCTTGTTCTGCCACGTAGCGATTGTCAGCTGCGTGTCTAATGTGTGCTGGTGGGAGTCTTGAAGTCAGCAGGCTCCTTTCTTTTGAGAGTTTCTTTTCATTAGGAGTTTTGTAAACTACTACTATAAGTTTTATCTCCCTCAGTCATGACTAGTAATGTGACCTGATTAGTATTCTGACACAGCTTTCTGCTGCTGGAGCGAGTCTGGTTCCACAGACCCCAGTCAATGGGGGATGACGTCCGGTACGATACAGCAAGTCCAGACTACAGGGTGCTGCAGCTCAGCTTACTGGGTGGAGTGGGACGTCTGTGGCAGCTACACTGGGAGCTCTTCATCCATCTTTGCATGAGGTGGTGGTGAGCTGAGAGAATAGCTAAATCTGTGAAAAGCATCAGTGGATTCTTTTCACAGTGAATCAGAGGACATTATGGAAGACAGAATGAGGAGGCCCTGGGCCTAGATGGCTTTGGACTTCTGATACAGGGAAAAGAACAAGTTAGAGGTTTGTGGTACAAAAATAGAGTATGTTACAGATTAAAGAAAAAGATCAGCTTGCTTATGATAGCTTAAACCACCACTAAAATTTCTGTGTTGCAGGTAGATCCCAAAACAAAATGCAAGTGTTTAGATGTCAGAGGAGTTGCACAGTTTTGCCTAAAATTTGCATGTTGTTGGAGATTATAAGGAGTATTTTATTATTATCTAGGATGAGATAATAATTCCCCTCTAGACTGTCAAGTAGACTGGAAGCCAGCGTGTGTTTCTACTTTCCATCCCCACAGCCATTCCCTTTTCCAGTGAAAAACATTTTGGCATCCTCTAGGAGACAAGTTTACTGGAAAAATTCATGATAATCGATGAATATAGTCTCATCGTACAGTTCTCCAAAAGCGTGGGATTTCTCCTGTTCATATCCACAAGCTATTTGACTGTTTGACTTACTAAAAATGACTAAATAGCTCTCCGGTATTTAGTACTATTTGAGCTATTTAGATGGAAGAACAACAGAGCAAATTATTAGTCTAATAATAGTTCTGAATGAACAGGCTCTGATTTGGTATGTACACCATAAATTCACAGGGTTAATTTTAGTAACACTGCAGGAATAATTAATACAATATAGTTGTATAGAATTCAGAGCAAAGTAGTATGATAGCTTTGTATTTGTTGTTTGCAGAGCCTGTCCATGAAAAATTTAAGCAGAATTCTGCACTCTGGCTATAAAGCTGTTGTGAGTGTGTGCTTCAGGCTTCTTCCTGTTCAGGGCCCTGATCGGCAAACTACCCGAGAACAGCGGTGCAAGGGAAGGAGGCATTACAGCATTATCACTGATTTTCATGCCTTCCTAGCTTTGTGTGAATGCTTGGGGTTAAATTTGGACGTGATTGTTCACCAAGTTAAAATGCCATGCCCTCAAATTCATATTCTGAGATACATTTGGTCATATGTTTATGTGAATGGTCTCATATATTTAGTGTATGCCACCCTGGCACGTGGGGCTCAGTAATTTTAAGTTGTAAATAGGTGTGGAGAAGACTGCCAGAGAAAACAGCCAAAGGGAAGAGGAAAAATAAGTAACTGAGATGGTGAGAGGTACATGACCGCTGAAATAGGATAGTATCAAATGTATTTCTGCTAGGATGGGTACTCACAGCTGGACAGCTGTGTGTATTGCTTTTTTGCTCTGGCACAGCAGGGGCTCGTAATTGCAGAATAGCCTTCCCTTGTCCAGACTTGCCTTTGCTCCTTGCATGTTGCACGAAAATAAGCCAGTGGGTGGGTTTCTGCAAGGAAATGCCTCTGGGTAGAGGAGCCTGACGTTGAGTTGGAAGAGGTGGCTGTAGCGACGAGGTATCTAAAACTATGGCTAATCCAGAGCTGTTTCAATGAAGGTACCTGCTTTCTAAAGGTCATTTGGGCAAGAATGCCAAAAATCCTCAGTTTTGCTACTTGTTTAGCAATCATTTGAAGTTAAAAACCTGGAGACAGTTAACAAATTTATTCCTATTGTCTACAGGGCTTTTAACAGTTATTATTTTAATGAAAAATAATTCCATCATAATAAATGGATTTTTCAGTAAAATACTAATTTTAGTATAAAATACATGTCATGTATATGGATTTTTTTAAAAAATAACTTGAAGTGGGAACTTCAAAGCTCTTTTGCTCTGCTGAGGAATTTTGCCACATGTTTCGTTTTCCTGTGGGAAGAAAGGTAAAACCAGGGCTGTTTCAAAATATCTCACTGTTCCAACCCCCCTGAAATATCAGGTACTTTAAGCTTTGTTTTCAATTACAAGTGGAAACTTAAGAAATTGTTGTTCTTCTTCTTCTTAATAATAATAATAAAATGAAAATTTCCAAGATTACTTCATTGAAAGCATTATAAATTTTGTAATTAATACCACGGGAATCATAAAAACCACTACCCTCTGTAGTTAGTTTGAGACAGTAATTTAATGCTCTCGTCGTTTTCTGTGGACTCAGCGAGGCTACTTATCCTATGATAAATTAAGCTGTGGTTTCTTGTCATGCCAGAGCTATAAAGATGAAGAGGCCATCATCATGTACTCTGAAGTAATCAGGACTGGAGATTTTGTGGACCTTTTTTTACTAAAGAAAAAGAAATAAAACCTGTCAAATGCAGGCATTTGAGTAATTTTTATATTTAAAAAAAATGCCTTTCAAATGAACAAGAAGATTTATTTTAGCTTATTTTATTAGCTATGGCTTATGAGCTATTTCTGGTCAGTTCCGCAGTGCAGCTTACTTCAAACAAACATAGCGAAAGAAGATCTACACATTGCACTAGTCAGAAAAAAAGATCTATTTCTGTTTCGTGCTTCCCCATGCATTCTTTACATTTTTGAAGTCAGAGTTTTAATGTTGTTTTTCCATATCTGTGAGCAACTGTGACTGAAAAGAGCAAGTAAGAGAGAAATTTGCTCAGCACATCTAATTTACATTAAATTTAGTGCTACGAAACAGAGTAAAAAGAATTTTGGTATCATAATAACTTAAGAACGTGTGTTATCTTACTAACTTTGCAATTTAGGAATGTGTTCCCAAGAACCAGAATCCATTCCCTGTTACCTGAATTAAAATCAGGCTGAACCAAGTGGTAAGGTGATTAAACAGGCCTTTTTGCATATGTCAGTTTTGTATTTCCAGACATAAAATTCACGTAGGCGTGCACTTTTGTAACTACAATCCCTAAATACATACATCAACAATTAATCAACACAGAGTTTGCTACACTACTTGTGGGAACTTAGTAATAGCCAAGTTCATGACTGAGACGGGGGTGAGACATCATGCCTAAGATTTGATTTTAAAGTAATGAAAATGGAAGAGCTATGGTATAAGCAATAACAAGTTCAGTTTTCTTTAATATATTTTTGTTTAGTGCAATTAGATTTTTTGTTACACATCCAAGTGCTCTTTCTTCTGGCTCTTAAACAGAAGCATACTGAAGAACAGAGATGTGATGTTTCATGATGTTTGTTTCCCTTGGAGCAGCACGAAGCAGTTCAACAATGTACGGAGCTGCGCAGACAATTTCCGTAGTACTGAAAGTTGACAACTTTGAAAGCTGATCACTTAGCTTGGAGAGTTCATTACTGCAGTGTGAAGGGGCAGTTACATCACCAGTTCTGTCATAGCGGGCCCTAACCCAGCAGCCTCTCAGAGGTTTAGCGTTCAGACGTTTCTTGCTTTGGACGTTGCTGTGTTGTCAGGAAGAGGTCGTGACCAATTTGGTTGTTGTCTCAATTTACAGTGTTTAAGGTTTTATTACACTAAATCACAGATGCACAGTGTAGGTCTCCTTGATGTGCTTCAAGAATTGGCATACTATTTTACAAATTGTATAATTTGGATATACACGTGGGCTAAAAATGTTCCTCAGCTTCTTAATGACTAAGGATTTCTGAAAATGCTGCTGTCTGTTTATTGCAAATTTGGAGGATTTGCTAGTAATAGTCCTACTGGCAGATGTGGCTGTGTTTACACATAGAAGGAAAGGTGCAGCATGGTCAGAGCCAGTCCAGAGGATGGCAGCAGATGTGATCAGAGAGAATATGGTCTCTCAGAAGAGATTGACAGAACTGGGCTTGTTTAGACAGGAAAATGGCGTGAGGGAGAGGATACCAGTCTTAAAAGGAGTAAAGGTTATCACGAACAGGAAGGCAATAAATTGTTCTCCATGTCCATTGCGGATCAGGATAGGGGATAGGACAGGCAGTAATGTGATTCTTTTTCAGTGAGGGAGCTTTAGATTGGACATCAGGAAAGAAAAGCAACCAAACCCACTTTTCTAACTGTAACAATAGTAAGCACTTGGATGTGTCACTCTAGGAGGCTGCAGACTTTCCTGCACGCCAGAGATTTTCAAGAACAGATTAAGGAAACAGCTGTCAGAAATCATTTTGGTATAGCTTATCCTGTCTTGTTGAGGGAGATGGATTTTATGACCACCTGAGGTTTTGAGGTACCTTCCTCACCTGTATCAGACAACTTCATGAATTTAACTTTTTTTTCATAGGAAAAGAAACTTCTTAAATGAACATAACTATCGAATTTTCTTTTTCATGGAATATGTGGGTATAGGGATGTGTGTGTGTGTATATATCCAAATTTATTCCTAAATTATTGCTCATTGATAAATCATTATCCAAGCTCTTAATGATTTTTCCCTCTGCTCTCCATTATACAAATCTTACCATACTTTTAACTTCCAGTTTAGCCTCTGAGAAATGGATAGAAAGAAAAGAAGGGTAAGTGTTAACCCTTTGTCACCTTTAATTGCTAAACAAAAGAGCTTCTTGATTGCTTTATACGGATAAGATTCAAGAAATAAATGAGATTAGATTTTTAATTCCATTTCAAGTAAAATAGTTCAGTCAGTCGTGGTTTTACTTTTAGCAAAACTGTCACTCTGTGACCTGAATTCCAGTTTGCACTTGCTGTTTTGTAATCAATAACCAATGTCTGGCTTTTCCTTTGGAATTCAGCATTAACTAAGCTGCCAAAAATAGGGCATTTAAACACTACCCATGCTTTCCATAGCTTAGAAGTGGCAAACCATCATGGCTGGAAATTGCAACAAATTGTCATCTTCATGCAAAATGATCATGCTGTGAATTTTTATCTACAAACTGTCTGAAATTTGAAAGAACATTAAAAAATACAAGTAGTGACTATATAGGAGGTAATCTAATAAACATCCCCAACAGCAGTGTTTTTGCCTGGGTGGTTTAGTTTTCTGTATTACGTTGCTATCTACTTCCTCTAGTCATGTGGTGAGAGTAAGGTGGAACTTCGCTACTGATCAGAGCCTACGCTACAAAACCAGAAAGGAACGCAGCTGGGCTACCGAATGACACTGCTGTGAGACTGTGACAATAAAGAAGTTTCCTGGCATTCTGTCACAGAGATAGAGACAGACCTTAGGATCTGGACAAACCTGACCACGTGTCAGATCTGGTTCCTTAAGCAGGTCGTCAGTGTCAGGCTTCTGAAAATATACTACTATGACACTCATAGCAGCATGGCAAAACTTCCAGCTGAAGGCTTCTGTTATTGAAAATGTATCTTATTACTAAATTAAACTTCAGTCCGGTTGTTAGCCTCTCTGAGTTTGGTTATAAGTATTTACTTCATTCAGACAGACAAAGCAACTGGATTTAATCCATGTCTCTACAGATTTTCTTGAGTCCTTCCTTTCCTCCAGATTTTCCTTTCCATCAACCTACCAAGTTTCTAATACTTTCCAGGGAAGTAATGAATAATTTTCAGCTATTTTAATAAGTCTTGTTCACTAGAATCTCTTTCTTGAACTGGTTCAAAACATATAAATTAAACAATGGCTATAAAGATGATATTCTTTGGTGAATAACTTGGTTTGATTTTTTTTTCTTTAACAGGTTGAATGCATGTGAATATGTTAGATATTTCAAAGGCATTTTATCCCTAGTCTCACAAGTAGTCATTATTGTTGTTAGGAGTTCATTTCTTTCCCTGTACCCCAGAAAAAAATGAGATAATTAGAAAAAAAACCCCAAAACAAACAAACAACCAACCTGAAACCCCAACACACCAGCATATCTTGCAGTTCAGGAAAGAAGGTTAAGCTCTTTAACCCTGAAGAAGATTTTCATTAGAAATGACTATTGCTTTCTTTAAGTACATCTGGACTTAAATGTGACTCGAGAGTCCAAAATTGCAAGTTCCAGTATTTTATTGGTGCATACTTTGAAAATACGTAGAGGAGGAACATGGAGTCCAGCTGATTATTTTTGATTTTCTTTGCGAGCTAATAACTGTGCTTACACAGCTCTGGAGAAAGTATTGTCTAAGTTACTGGAAAATTTCCCGAGAAGGTACGAGCAATGTTAGTGCTATTGATGTAGATATATTTACTTTCCTGCAGGCGGCTTCTCCAAGGATTTCTAAGTGCTTACTTTCAGGTGGAATAAAGGACAGGGGTTGCAAAAATATTTATGTGTTTGGAATTGGTAGTTTTATTTTCTATGTCTCTTGTCTGTATGATACATAACTTCCAAAACATTGAATACTTTTCTTTGAATAAAAATTCATTTTCCGCTTCAATTCTGGCATCCTGTTTTTGTAGAAATGTAATATTATAAATAAAATAGCTGGGGAGGATGTGTCCAGCCAATGATGACAGCCAGCTCAGCTTCTCTTTCTAATCTGTACTTTTATTCTCCATAGATCTTCTTCAGAGGTAAATTCTGGATAATTTCTTCTTCAGTGCAGGGTAGAGACTTTATAGCTGATGAATAATTCATACATGCTTACTAAAATAATTCTAAATTCTAGATATACCTTCCACTCATCTTTGAAAAAGACTTTCAGTACTAATCTTCACTTAACTGCATCTTGGTATATGGACCAGTGTTTTTCATGTAGTAGTAATTTATAGATACATTGTGTATACTTACATATTGAAGGTGGCATTAATAACCATTCCATTTTAATAAAAAGGAGAAGATGCTTTTTGGTAGCTGCTATTCTCCTATATATTACATGTTTTGGAAAGTAAGACCCTGTCATCATATATTCAATAAGGGACCAAGAATTCGGCTTTGTACATTTTGATTGGAAGATTGAGAAACCTTTTCTTGAAAGGGCAGCAGGGGACTTCTTCCATGATTACTTTATGAAATATTGTATGCTCAGAAATTGCGTGTGAATATATGTGTGTACACGCATACATGCACAGAGCAGGTGAAATTCTGGCTTAAAAAGCATACTGGCCTAACATACCAACTTCATTCTTCTTACGTTTGATTCCATCTCTTCCTTCTTTTCACAGCTTTATTGAAATGGGAAACTAATGAAAAATGTTTGCAGTCCTGATTATAGAGCACTGAGCAGTAGCTGCTCTGAGCACAGGCACATGTGAATCACTGCTCAAATGGATCTTTGATTGCTCATGTAGCTTTATAGAGGTTATGATTTGTGATACCAGGGAGGACAGAAATAATTTTCAATACATTAGACTTGAAATCTGCTGTGGAAAAACAAGTCAAGTATTGTGCTAGCCAGTTGCTATCCCTGTTATTATGGAGTATTTTGGAAGGTTTCCTTTTATTCATACCAGTTGTGTGATTTAATTTAAAAGTAATACCGTGCATCTAACTTGCTCCCTTCGTTTTTAAAGGGTACTTCTTAAAAACGGAGAGAATTTAGTTATTAGTTGGAGGCACAAATATGGGATAAATAAGCCCTGTCATTGCATGTCTGATTATTTCTGGTTTTAAATAGTTTTTTATTAAATATGAAATGTCCAAATTACCTAATCTTTGTTGGCTGCATCATAAACCATTTTACAGTTCTTATTCTCTGGCATCTTATCTCCTAGCTGCAGGATGTTTGTTAATAATGCTGACTTGGTGTTAGACAAGCAGACAATAATTTGATTGTTTTATTTGCTATGTTGTGCAGAGCAGTACTTTCAAACTAAAATTCTTTTGTCTTTAGTGCTCTGACAAACTCTGTTGCTTTTATTTAATGGTACATTGGAAATCTTTGATATTATTACAATAGGTTTTCTTTCCTTTTTTTTTTTTTTGCTTTTTAACTTTTTTCTTGCAATCAGTTTGATATATAAACATTGTGCAAGCCTTACACTCACACACATGCTCGATCAAGAGTGTGGAATCTTATGTTACCGAACTTGCTCTTCAAGCATCGAACAAGATGGCACAAGCTGCAGAAAAAGTGATGTAGATGGTTTCCAGTATGAGAAATTAGGCAGAAGTAAATCAAAAGGTGTTAGTCCTCTTGTCATCACGGGTTCTGATGGATGCGTTTTTTTCTAGACAAGATAATCATACTCTTAATGTCTTTTGAGGTGAAAAAGTGCATTGAGAGCTTTTTCATATATCTTTTCAGTGCCAGCATAAAGGTACTTGAGAAAATGTTGAATGTAGCAATTCTGATCTGAGAAGACAAAAAATAAAAATATCCCCTCAAAACATGTTTTCAGTCAATGGCTCAAAAGATAATGAGTTGGTGTCCGATTTAAGTGGAGCCAAGGTTTTATAATTGCTAAATGTTGAACAGTTTCATGATAATATAAACATGTTTATAATGATATCAGTTCAGAGGATATTTGAAACTACCAAACTATTTTTCTGATGCTCATAATCTTAATTGCTTGTCTTCATAGTGGGTTACAACTTCACCAGAATTTTTCAAACCCTATCCAATTTTTTGCTGGTATCATGTTAAAGAGCCTGGTTCAATTCCATCAAAGCCAAAGAGAAGTTTCAAATTGGTTTTGGCAGTTAAATTCACTACAGATGTGTATTCATCGCCCTAGAACAAACACGCTACTGCTGGAAGACAGGCGAGTGGACTGTATTTCAATCTTCTATTACAATTCCTCTTCTGCTGTTGGTGTAAAACACAATCTGGAGGGTTCCTGGTACCCAAATGGGGGCAGTCTTACTCTGCGTCTGCCTGTGTGGCTGCTTCTTGACTCCGTCCCAGCCGTGGCCCCCGCGCTGAGTGCCTTCGAAATGAGAGGCAGCGTGGCATCCACCTCCAGCTTTGGAAACCCTCCCAGAATGTAACCTGGTGGGCAAAAGGACAAACTATCTGATTTTCTGAGTGTGGCAGGTTATGGTGACGGTGCTTGTCTACTACCTGTTGGTAGTATGGCAGAGATTTCAGCCCCACCTCATTTCCTAATCTACATATGGTGTGTTGGGCACATACGAGTAGCTGCTCCATCTGTAGTCGTGTTTATTTGTTTTAGAGAAAACTGGCATTAATTTACTAAAAATGAGGAAGGGTTGCCATCTACAATTATTAATTAGCATGCACATCTGCCGAGAAGGTGTTTCCATAAGCCTGTCTGAAGTACTTTATTGTTGTTGGTTTTTTCATTTGAGCGGGATCAATGCTAATTTTCAGTGTTTACCAGCAATCATAGATGACTTGCAGTTAAAAAGCCATCAGCTCTGTCACATTTTTCAGTGAACAGAATCCCTTTCCAGATGGCCTTTCATTTGGATAATGGACAGCCTAAGGGGATAAAAGTGTCACCTGTTGTAGCTAGTCAACAATATTATTAAAAACAGAAGAATAGACCATTCATAAAACAGGCAATGGCCCAAAAATAATTTGTGAACTGTATAGTGAATTTTTTTGGTACCAGTTGTGCTTTAAGAATTCACAGACATCCTCAGGTCTGGTGACGATTGCCTTTGCACTAGCTGTTACTTTGCTGTTTAATCATGAATGAATCTAATTTTTCTTGATGTATTTTCTGTCAAAAGAGAAGATATATGATTATGATTGCAAAAAAAGTATTGCAAGTAGGTAAATAATTGATTTATTGGCTTGTCTCTTACAGAAAATAATTTTGGAAGGTGCTTCAACTTTTACAGAACAGTGAGATTGGGTTTAATTGGTTTATTTTCTTTTTATTTTGGCCAGCTTAAAGATATTTTAATAGTTTCGGATAATTAAACAATATGAGAAAAAATTACATTAAAATTAACATTTACATGTGAAAAAATTTAAGAACAACCAAAACTTTAAAGTCTCTTATATAAAAAAAGTGTTTTTAAAGAAAATTCTGAGGATACCCCTCCCACTCTGGGAAAAACTAATGAATTTCTGAAACATTCTGCCATGGCTTAGTATGCCTTTTTTTGCCAAATAAATGTAAAATCTGAACATTTTTCTCCAACAATTTTGGCAATCACGCCTGTCTTGTGTTAACAAGTATAGCTGGGAATACTCAAACCATATATTTCAGAGTTTTCTGATAGTTACGTCTAAGTAAAATGGAGAAAAGCCGGAGATAGGAAAGCAGATCTCCATGTAACCAACTCAGAAAGAGGCACCTCCTGCAGACTGTTCTGAGAATCTTTTGAGTTCTGGCCACACATTATCGGCTGGAGGATGAGATTATCGGAGGACACTGTGTGTCCTCACTGCTGGTGAAAGGAGCCTGGGGATACAGACGTCCTTACCTGAGCGTGAAGCGGGATTAAGAGGTCTGAGTGTCACTAAGTGCACTGAGTGTCAGTGAGGGTGCTCCAGAGGAGCATCAGCTGGCAGCTGGAGGAATACAGTATTTCATGGAGGATTATTGTGGCACAATGTAGAAAACCACCAGAACCAGTTTGTTTAAGTCAAGTGCGAGTGTATATGGGTGGGCGGCACGGGTTTAGGCACACAGATCTAAGTAGAAGTGGAATTACTGGTCTGAGTGAATTACTACTAACAATGTGAAATGTAGTGTTCATTCCCCTGTGAGTCTGAACAGTCTTGAAGGATGATTGAAACTGTGAAATATTAGTTAAAAATATGGATTGCGTCAAACTAGTTATGCCTACGCCATGATGAAGTGGGGGTTTCTGAGTCCTCTGTCCGCTTTCAGCACGTTTTCCATGAAGTACCCATTCTTTTCTTCACACACTCTTATTAATGCTTCACGTGAAAGCAGGAGTTAGTTTATTCATAGTCCATGTCTTCTTCAGAACCTGAAGACACCTGCTGACAAACAGGTGGTGTACACAGAGGGAAATAATTGACTTGCAAATGGCAGGAACTGTGTCCACTTCATATTTTTATGTATTTATAGTTTCAGAAATTTAAATGATGATTCCCTGCATTCCCATTCAGAGACCTCAGGTTATTCTGCTGCATGAGGGTTGCTTTCTTCCATCTATTCAGAAATTCATTCAGATGAGACATAAAACTTTGGGCTAAGGCACTTGACCAGCTTACAGCTTACACACTAGGAGGAAAACCCGTGCTTCTCTTTAATAATAGTGCTAGTTTCCATTGTATATCTGTCTGGAGAGAAAAAAAACCAATGTATTAGACTTGTTCTTTACTTATAATTCCTAGTCAAGAAGTAGATCTTGGATGTGAAATAGATACTATAGAATTTCCTCTAACAAACGCTGGGTTTTTTTCTTTTTTTAATCTTACTCATGCTGTGCAAGGTATTTTTACTAATTGGTGGCTTTCAAGGGAAAGCTGGGTACTCAGTTCCATCCCTTTAAGGGAGATAAATTTTATATGCTAAGCGTATAGTTACTCCTGAAAAATCATACCAGAGTCTTCTGAAGATGCCTAGAAGGTAAACATGTAAAGTGATGAAACCCACGAAGTTACGCAGAGTTGTCCTTGAGAAATTGAATTAATGTAGCGCACGTCTGAGTAACAGAACCTACAGCTGCCAGCAGCTTCGCGTGGTCAGTTGTATGAATTCTTTAAAGTTAAGGCATGTTAATTGGAAGTTGTCTTTATAGGTGCACAAATGCTGAACATGTTGGGTAGAAATAACCCTCCAACCATCTGGAGAAGATGTGTTTTCCCTTGATATTTAATGACCCCAGGTTGATGTAAAAGCCCTGTTCATGGACTTAACTGAGATCAGTAATTAGCTTTCTGTAGGTAGGAGGTAGATTGAGTTAACGTAAGCTCTGAATGATAATGGAGAACAACAGACTGGAAGTCGTCAGAGTGGAAATTGTTTGAAGCAATGTTCTCAGAAAAGGAGAGGAAAACCTGTGAGCTCCTGATGGACTCTGAGCATTTTTTTGGAGTAATGCGCAAGAATGATTGTGGCATAACTTGGGGTTTTTTATGGCTATGTATTGATTGAAACCTATCAGGGAACCACCTTTTATTTTTCTGACTGGTTTTCCATTTCTTGTTTAGACTTCATGTAGATAGTTTATATTCACGGTAGAACTATTTTTCTTCCAATAGCAGGTGAGTTTGAAAATACGAGTGTATGTCAGGTTTACAGTTCACTAAAGTAACCTACCAAAATTAAGTATTGTCTTCATGACAAGCTGATAATTCCATTCCCTGCTTTCCTCTCTCTGTGCTGCTTCCAGCCAGGCTGGCAGAGGTGGCCATCTCCGGGAGGAACCGGGAGCACCTGGAAAGCCTAGTCCCGGCTGCAGGGTTCTTCCGATTGCTTGTATTTGTTCTCCTGTGAAGTTCCAGCCACCAGTCACGTATATATGTATGTATGTATGTATATATGACCATTGTAGGATCAAAAGAAAAACCACATTTGTCGTCTTTTCCTTAATCTTGAGTGTCACAGTGAATAGAACACCGTGTGTGTTAGGAAAAGAACACTTCCATTTCCTAAAATCGTTACTCACCTGTTGTGTGAATGGGTTACATACCTCCCTTTGTGTACCGGAAAGGTGGTTAGAAACAGGTAGCTTTTATTTATGAATGAGTATGTGAGAAATCTATTTTTATTTAAAAATAAGAGAATAACTACATTTCTTTTTGCCACATATGCAAGTAACAAACAGAATCTTCAGCTTTTAACTTACTATAAGGAATAGCAGGAATATAGATACAGAAAACTGCGAAGAAAATCACATAGAATGCAAACTTCCTGGGAATTTCTTGGTACGTATTAATTAAATTACACTGAATTGGGCAAAATTTCAATCAGACCAGCTTATGTTTTTCTTAATTTGCACAATGGAGGGTGTATTTGTCAAAAGAGCAAATACATTGATATTTTCCATAAATATTATTTCACGTGAAGTGAAATGATACTATCAGATACTATGTTCAGTGCTTTGGATTTTCCTGTTATTCTGAGTAACATCCTCTGTGTCTGATTTTAAAAAAAAAAATCTCTTGCAGAGTATTACAATGCTATCTTTCCACTTTGAAGTGTATTTTCTCTCCTAGGTCAGAGTACTGTAAAAATAAATAAATTCAACACACCATCTATATAAGAATGTGACAGATTAAATTTGGGTGTCATAATGTGAGTGCCAAAGCACTAGTCATCTCTCCAAGGTGGGGTTTCCTGTCATATGTAGTCACAAAGCCAATCTTATTTCTAGAGAGGCTGTTCTAACACTTACTGCTCAATATTTAGCAATATTTTAATGTTGGGTCAGCAGTGATATGCCATAAAATATTTAACTATAAACACAGAGTTAAAAATTCCACCCCATTCCTCCAGCGTTTCCCTGGAGTTTAGGTGTGCATTTGCTGCACAGATGGTGCAACAGCAATATCACACAGGGCTGTCAGATCCCTGAGATACGCGGTGCAACACCACGAGTGCGAGATAAATGAAAGCCTGAGCTTCACGTTTCCCAGTGTTTTAGGGATTAATCTTACTCTTTATTGATCCACTGATGCCTCCTGGAAAACTTTAAAAAAAATCTCAGTATGAGAATATAATTCTACGTCTGTGTTATACTGGATGGTATCTTAGTTTAATCATTTTTCATTATTATTGGCATTTATTTGAATCTTATGTGGTATTTTTTTATCCTGAGATGTTCATCAGCCGTTGGGTCTGATTCTGTCAGATATCACAGTCATGGATCGGGATGTCAATTTATCTTTGCTATTGCAGAGCCGAGGCTTAAGTGCTAGGTTTTGTAAGGCTTAGTATAATCTTCAAATTAAATTTTGGGGGATTTTTTTTTAAGTGCCCATATTTTTAGAAGGCTCGTGTATGTACTTATTGTGCCTATGTGTATGCTATAGGTAAAGGTTTATTTGGTATACACAGTACTGCACCAGGGTTAATACAGACACAGTGAATGAGTATAGCTAATTGGTTAAGCTTTGCACTTTTCCCAAGTAGTAAGGTACAAGAGCTTTTCTTGCAGGATAAAACAGACTTGGGGGCCTCCTTATAGAGCTGCTGAGCCTTTATTGGAATTATTTTAGTACTGTCTGGTCAGTGCTGTTATTTTATTTGCGTTGCAGTAGTTTGTAAAAGCATCTCTGCGTATTCATAGAGAGGCAACCTCACAAAGAATTCAGAATTAAATGGACAAAGAAAAGGAAAAAAGTTACTTTCTGTGGTGTTGTAAAAGTAAGGAACTGAGTTGCAAAAAAAAAAAAAAAAAAGGTAATTTGTCCAGGTTATACAGTGAACCTACACCTAGTCTAACAAGTGACTCATCAGCAAAGTGCAGAGCCTTGTCAGTTCTTCTCTGCTGCTGTTGATGAGTATTTATGTATATAAATATTCGTTTTGTGCTGTCACACTGCTGACGTGAAAGACTTGACACCAAATGGTTCTGAAGGTAAGACAACCACAGATGAGGTTCGCAAAAGGCTGTCTCCAAGTCAGGTCATCACAGCACCTCCTGCATGTTTTAAAAACTGCACGCATCACATTCTGCTGCCATTCCAAAATGAAGCATCTGATTCAGCAGGTTATCTGGGGTAATGTCAAACCACGCAACAGAAATTAAAAATCAAAGTTTTGCTAGTGCCAGATGCCGGAAGTTGTGAAATATTTATCATTCTCATGGGCTGGTGCTCATCCAGCAGTTACAGAAATCTAAATTATACTTAGTGCACGTTACGGATTCAGTAGTATTTTGGTGGAATGGAAAGTGAGATTTTGCCAGATTTCAGGGAAGAGGTGACGCTGCAGCACTTCCTGCGTAGTGCAGTGTAATACCACATCCACGTGTAATGTGCCGTATTCCCTGGTTAGTTACTGGTGGGTGCTGTGCATCGTGCCAGATCAGCGTGACAACAGATACTGTGGCAAAGTTAAAAATAAGGCAGAAGGTGGTGGATGAAATCTCTTGATTTTGTAGAAATGAGGTAGTAGTTCCACTGGGTCAGTGCTGGACTTGGTTAGAGCTGTGGCATAGGGCTTTTCTCAAGCAGTCAATTAGTTCAAGGTCATTGGTCTGGAGATGCTACGAGAAGCTGAATAGGTATGAAATACTTTGTTGTATTATCTTCCTCACCCTGTAGTGAAGAATTTAAAATGTGCCTAGTCTCCTGTGAAATAGAACTAAGCTCAAACAAACTCCACAACTTCAGCCTGCAAAACCAAAATGATAGTGCAGTAATTTTCAGCCAGCGAGGAACAAAAGACTCCTTAACTAATTTAGTTCTGGTTTTATCCCTTTAAAATCGCTCAGAATTATGCACTAAATGTTACAGAACTGCTTTCATAGCAGTTTTACCTTGGATTACATTTGATCGAATGTCACTTCTGTGTCATAAAATGTGTGATTTTTGTCTGGGAGCGAAGAAGAGGTCCACACTTGTGCCCGCTGTGCTTGCCAGCAGTTTCATGATGCCCACAGGTGATGGGGACGGCTTGTTTCTGGAACACTGATCTCACCACTCCTGTCTCAGGCATTTCTTCTCCAGTGCAGTCGCAGCTGTTCCTGTAACAGGTACAAGGAATCTTTAGATGCTAAGCTCATCCAAAAGCAAAACTCCTGGCGTGTGGTACTCTTAAATAGCTGCAATGCAACCACATGAGGTACCAGGTAGGCAACTGGGAGTCAGAATCGCTACATCTATCTCACGCTAAACCATTCTACCCTTCAGTCAAAGTAGGGGGATAAATTAGCTGTTGAAAGATCTACGTGTACATGGAATTCTTAAAGTCACCCCCCCAGAGTGGCAGTCAGCTGCCGTACACTGCATATTCTCATAGACCTTTCCCTGCACATGGATAGCTGATGGTTTGAAAGAGATCATGAAATCCAGTGTGCAAATGGGAACAATGCTTCACACAGGCATGAGAGAAAATAAAATGACAATTTGTGCATGAGCTCACATTTATGTACAATGCTTATTTTTATCCAAAGCAATGAAAGATGTTTTCGTATCTGAATTCTTTTTCCATTTTATTCAAATTGGCTTTAGCAGAACAAAATGATTATGAAGCCCATTAATCTTAATTTTTCACACTGAGATTCATTTTACAGAACTGGAAGCTACAGAATTGGAACCATCCACCTCTTTCTCTGTCACTGGGATTTCTAAATGTAATGCAGATTGAAAATTAAATGCAAGAGGCAAGATAGCAGTTCTAATAAGCTAATAATTCCTACAGAAATAGATTGATGGAAGAGAAAAAAGTCTGTTTGCCCAATAACACAAGATAGTAATACTTGTATCAAAAAGTCTCATGTTGATTAGAATTTCCTAAAGCTTTAAATGTATTCTTCAATCATTTAAATGTTAGTGTAGTAGTACTGATAATTACTGTCTTCTGTCTTCTTCAGCCACTAGCAGGAAGTTGTAAACTGTGGTGCATTTGGATGGCAGTATGTCAAACCTCCTCTGTGTAGTTTTTTCAAAAGGGCAAGATAACCGAGAACTTGGCTCAGTATATTGAATAATATTCACTGTTCTTAATGCGTAACCTCCGTGAAGTCCAGCCACCCATCCAGTACTATAACATTAAATGCTGTGATATTTTAAGAAGATGGATTCTCTTTTACTTAGTTGATATAATTTATTATCTAGGAAAATAACAAAAGAATGTTATTTCCACTAACACTTTTACAGAAGAAGGAAAGGAATAATTTTCTGCTACTGAAAAGCTTGTGTTTTGTATTGGGTGTGTGTACAATAGCAGGACAGGATGCAGGAAATTGCTGGTTCAGAGGTAACCTGTTTACCTTTCTGTGACTGAATGAATATTATTTTGCATCTTTTAACTTGCTGCGGTGATTTCATGTTTTGGTATCACCAAAACTATGAATACAAAACTCCTACTTTGCTTGCTTTCATTTAAATTCAGGCCAATCAAACCCATCAATTTAATCTGCCATTGGTGGAAAACAAGTCCAAAGTACTTTAAAATTTGGCATTTTCACAGCTGAGTTCAGCAAGCTTGTTACAAAGAAGTCAGGATATTCAGGTAATCTTTAGAAGTGTCAAGTTTTTATAAACTTTAGGGGATGGAATAGGATCTTCTGACATCTGTAATCTGTTAGCGATCACTGGCTATGTTCAACAGAAACTTTGTGTCTTTCACTTTGATTAGGAAACCATTAACATAACTCATGTGAGTGCCTGTGAGACCTTTGGACATGTCAGCAGCTTTTCAAATTGACTCTACCACTGGATGATGGTGAAGGTGGATTGGAGTCATGTTTGAGTGCTTCTCTTCCTTCCTTTCAGAGAGATACCAGAGGAAGATGCTGAATAATTGCTCATTCATTCTGAGAGCTCCCTCTTCATTACAAAATAAATGAATGAATAAAAGGAAAAGGGGAAATTGCACCATGCGCTAAGTAGACCAGACGTTACTTCATAGTTGTTCAGCAGAGAAAAGGGGGAACCAAATCCTGTGCTCTGAACTGTGCAAGCACAAGAGAGGAAGTTAAAGAAGGTTCTGTATTTGTGCTGTAGACAACTCTCTGTTTCATCTACCTACTAGGTCAGGATCTTCCCTTCTATACAGATTTTGCTGATCAAGATTAGACTGAAATAAGGAAAAAATGCTGGAACAGAAGAGGCCATTTTCTAAATTGCGAACTCTGTTAGCGTTCTGGTTTTGTAAATCAGGATATACACGAGAGAGGTTTGTATATGTCAGTTTAATTATGACAGAGATTTAAGGAATGTATAAAAGCCGGCTAAGATGGATGTACTGCCCAAGTCTAGTGGTAATTTTAATCTGCCATTGATGTTTCTTGATTTACTCACCATATGCCAGTAGAGTATGATAGAATAGTGAGGACTAGTATCTCTCTGACATGTTCTGTGATAGGTGAGTGCTGTTGCCATTTAAATCTGAAATGGCAACTGTCAGAAGCAAGGCTGCCTGTGCAGTGAAGACCCCGGGCAGCAGCAGAGGAGAAGGCTGGAATAGAATTGATGTACTGCCTGGTGTCTGGGAAAGGGAAAACAGGATAGTACTACTGTTCTTTTTAAGGCTGTGTCAGGTGCCTTGTTGTGCAGCAGATGTGTCAGGGTTTCTCAGGGATCTTCTTTCAAGCCAATCAGGGCAAGTTTTCAAAGAGAACAGCTTATAATTTGCTGCCTTCCTAATAAAAAGGAGATGTGGAAGAGGAAAGCAATTGTTCGCTGGGCTGTCTGACTGAAGAACAGACATCGGAACTCTACGGGTGCAGGGGAGTGTAGAAAAGGTGTCATGTTCGCAGTGTTGCCTGACAGCAGAAACAAGGGTATTGAACCAAGGGTTTTGTAGTGGACAAGGTTGGATGGAACCAGTTTGAAAGCCAGCTAAATAAGACCACTCAGGGCTACAACCTGCTTCATGATCCAGGACACAGACACTTTGCTTCACTATTCATTTGGATTAGAACAGTAGAGGTGAATTAAATTTGAGGTCTGTTTTGTTTCAAGTGCCTTAGTGGTTTGGTATTTAAAATTTTTCTTTTTCTGCTTTCTTATTATAACATTTACTACTACCAGATTTCTAATTTGAAAATATAGGCCAAGAACCATATGTTTTTTCTCAGTGTTAGATTAGACAGCGTGCTGCTCAGCCAGTTTTCCCTGACACAGGCGGTTTCCAGATATTGTGCAGACAGCGCTGGGGTTCTGTGCTGATCTAGGAATCTAATGTCACCTGGAGATTAAAGCCGAAACAATCCACAATAGTCTGCTGAGACACAAGAATGCTTCTTTATTTGCACAGTGTTCATTGAATGATGTATTGATATCAGGATGGCATTGGATAAAAGGGAGATTGAAGATAACTCACTGAGGGTTTGAAAGAAATAATAACAAGACGTTCAGTTAAAATACTCATGCTTTTCAGTCACCTCTCCAACATCTTTTTACGCTTTTATTTTTCTAACAACAACCCAGAGAACACCAATACAACCAGTAATATGTGATACTGTGAGGACAAGACATTTGGAGTTACAATAAACTGCCTTGGAATGACTCGTTCAAGAATAAGCCTTGCTATTTAATCCAGGTTCTTTTGCCATGTGTAAAGCAGTAACTACGTGGCAGTTTCCCAGATTCTTTCTGATGTCTCTGGTAACTCTAATTGCAATATATAAGTTAAAATAAAACCAAAATAGTGATATGGCATAGAGAGAGGGCAAAATTACAAAGAGAAGAGCTGCCAAGATGACGGAGGTTACTGTCTTGAACGTGGAGTAACCACGTGGAGGATTGATGGCATGTAAAGTACGAGAATTCCTTAGCTGCTTCAGTTCAGTTAACCATCATAGCTTAATATGTTGATACTGCGTTTTGGTTGAGTTGCTTATAGGTGGAATCAGCTGATCTTTGAAGTAGGACCAGAAAAAGGTCTCTGCTCATGTTCAAACACCTTGGGAAATCTCCCCAGGTTTCACATTTAACATTATGCAGAATGCCCACAAACTATTCATCAAGCAGAACAAAGTCTTTAAAAGGATGTCAGTTTAAAAAGAAATAAAATACATACCTATACAATGCACTTTATTTTTTTTCCTTGCTTTTATGAAAATAGAGCTGCACTTTACTGTGATAAACATGTGGAATCAGAAGGCTATTGATTTGGTGCATTTTTGTGGTCATCACAGGAAGGAGAAAATGGGGAAGATTATTCCACAAGCTGACATGTGAATGGTCTTTTCGGTGAAGTCTAAGAAACTTCCAAAACCCCCCAGATTTAAATAGACATAAATGTTTACAGTTGCATCTGTAAAGTTTTATTCTAAGTACACAAGGTAAGGCTGCGGGTACAGAATGGGAAGACAAAGGTATATGTAGAAAGTTGGAGCAAGACCAAATGATGTCGTTTAAAGTCTTGGAAACTAAAAAGTTGCGTCCTGAAAGACAGGCATCTGAAACCATGACAAATACACTTGGAATCATAAGGATAAAGTTGCTGACAATAGAAAGTTTTAAGGTTCGCTGATATATGAATTAATGTGTTTATGTGTCTGTGTCCAAAGAGGCCAATCACAAATAGAATGTTACATTAGTTTAAAGAAAATTAAGGTTTGTAAATGAGTTGGAAGTAGCCATGTATGTCTCAAAAAGGAGTCATTGTTTCAAGCCTCAGTAACCTAGTGTAGATGGGAGGAAGACATTTTGCCCAGCATTAAGGAGCATATTGAGATCGGGAAAAAAACCCCCAACTAAATCCAAGGTGATCCAAATTCCGTGGGTTTGGAAATATGAGGCCCACTTAATTCTCATAATTAAGTGTTTTCTGAGTAATAGCTTCTTCATTTAATACTGCAATTTCTATATATCGTCTGGATTTGGTTGGAGGAAAGATAATCTCTTGAGAGAGGTATTTTTTGAAGAAATTTGTATTATGTGATTTCCCATGCGAAACTGAGCAAGTAGAAATGTTAAGACTAATGAAACATCTCCTAAATGTGGCCGATATAGATACTTGATTAAAAATGTGGCAATCAAGGAAACATGAAATTTTCTGAAAATTTATACAGAATAAAATATTGTATTATAAGAAACAATAATGAATATTTCTGCATAGCTTTTGCTAGTGATATTAACTAGTACATATTTGAAAATACAGTATATTGCATAAAATTATGCTGTTCTGTGGGAAATACCCTCTTGACAGAAATATGATATTTTGATTCACTGCAAAGCACTTAAAGATACATCTATATCAAAGTACTGCCCACATATGAATAACAGCAGTAGTATTTTCACATGTCCATATAGTGAGTTTCTTGGAATATATTGTGGTAGTCCTCATTTATCTCATCTTGAAATACCCAGACTATTATTCCCTGTGTTACATCCAGCCTTGTACAATCCTAAAACATTACTAGAGCTCAACAATGTGAAGACAAGTGCTTATAAAACCATCCTCTTAAACACAGTACACAGAAAAACAACATCCTAAGAGTTATTTCTGATGGAGTACAGGACATTAAAATGCTGCTAGATGATATCCCAGCTTGGGTTTAAAGAATTAATGAAGAACAAATGTTCTAGCTGACATGTAAGCATGAAATTCGCTCTGTGGGTTGACCTTCATTCTTCTGCAGTTAGTTAATGAGGATTCTCTTTGTTATCTTTCTTGCCAAAGAACCTCAGGGCCTTGTATCATTATTGAATGAACACAATGTCACCTCAGCTGGCAGAAATGTTTTGCCTTTTGTCAGGAAAAGAAGTTTCCTTGTGTCAGCTGGTGAAAGCACAACACGGCAACTAACAATTGAGACCAGGCATTTCAATTCGGCTAACTTAGCCCAGTGGAGATGTTTAACCTGCTGTAGTTGTTTTGATCAGAATATTCAGGCTTTATTATCATATGACTCTTGCATCCGCTTCTGAATTTTGCAACTTATTGTTATAAATGAATGATAAACAAAAGCATTTTATCTGGAGAACTGCTCTCAACGTTCCCCTTTTAACAGTTAGTTACCATTTGTTGCAGAACAGTATGTATTTTTTTTAAATGAACACTTCAAGAACAGCTGCTTTTTATCTGATTCAAAATGACAAGTGTATTGTTAACTATCAGTGGCTCGTATAAGGTGGTGATCACATCTGCTCAGAAAATTGGAGCTGTAACTGTGAGCTCTTCTGTGAGCTTTTCTGTATTATGCAGAGCTGTGTGAGGGGTAGAATGATAATTGCAAGTTTCATCCAACACAAGGCTATTATTTGGGGTGCCCGTGGTTTCCCCTTTGCCCAGGGCACCTATGGTCTTTATACAGAGCAGCAAAACAACAGTAAAAGAAGAGTGGATCTTCTGTCTGCAATTGAAAGTGGTACAGGGTGAATGTGCACATGGGAGGGGAGAGAAGATGTTTATTGAAAATAGTGTAAGAAAATGTTATTCCTTAGTTATTCAGCCAGGTGTATGATATACAAGGTAGTTGATACACGACTTTGTCACAGACATACAGAAGATCTCTGTTGCAGGAAGTGCAGATCGCAGGGTGTGCAGATAGCAGGTGGTAACAGTGTTTCACAAATAAAAAGGCAAATAACTATTTACCATCCTTTTGGGCTAGCAGGAAAAAGACCTGACACTGAGAAACTCCTCAGATTCCTCTCCTGTGGGGCCACGTGGGGATGGGGTTTCCCCGCCCTCCCAATCACTCCAGTTCCGTCTGAAGATGATTTAAAATCTCAAGTATATGGCACTACTGCTGTGCTACAGGTGAGACTAGATGAAAGACATTTCTCTATACTGGGGATACACGTTTGGGTGGGAGTAAAACTGACCCGCTCGAGGCAGTGACACTTCCACTGGTGCACTAGCACTAGTGAACTAGCAATTTTCTTTTCTTCTGCAGTTTTTGTATATTGTAGCTGAAAACACATACTGATCGGAGAGAACTCTGACATTTTCTGTGGGAACAGACAGTTCAATGAGCAACTATGACCACCCAAATTGGGACTGCTAGTTCTGGGCTGGCTGGCTAAATGTTTCAGTAGCACTGAAATGGTACAGGGCAGTGTAATTTTAAACGTCTGACTTACGCCTCTTTCCCATCCCACCAAAATGTACTCAGATTTTAGAAAATCACACTGGAATCAGTCTGATATCTTTTGAAGCTTTCTGTGAAAAAATGAGATCCATCCTAGAAAAGGGAAAAATCCAGTGATCAGGCCTGCCTTTGGAAAGTGAGAGACCCAGGCATGAGTTTTTATTCCAGATAATATTTGTCTATTTTGTACAAACATGTCTCCTCTCACGTTTGGATTTTGACTACAACTTCTGCCACTTTTTCCTTCTGAAGTGTGAGTGAGCTGGGATGTTTTAAAATAAATTGCTTGTAATAAATCTATATTTTTCGACTAAAAAGAAAAAACTGTGGTTGAAAATTCCAGCTCAATCAGCCGAACCTTTGTGTGGGATAATGGTGCTTATTTTATTTAGATAGGGTTGCCTGCTTTAATACTGTGAAGAGCAGTTCTCTGTTACAGTCCATGTCATAAGGCAAGTGAGACCTAAAATGATACGATGCATTCAGAGGTTTTGTTATGTTGTATTTTACTTTATAGTCACTCTTTTTTTTTTGAGGTTAGAGTATTAGATACATATTACCATGAATCTCATTTGTTGTTAATATGTAATGGAAAGGAATGGCATTTGTGGGGTTTGGTACGCCACTATTCAGCTTATCTTCAATCCTGTAAACTGCGTCTTTGAGCCGACAGGCACTTATGTCGTTAAAATAATGCTGTATTAAATACTTCTCTGAAGTAAGTCAAGTACAACTGTGATACCTTCTGGTTATTAGGATACATATGTCTAATATACATTCATTTTGGAGTCCCTTAGGGAACAGCCTTGTTATTAATACAGCAGAGAACAGCTGAGTGAGCATATGGTTTAATAAGACACGCCTATATTAATTATATGTGGATACTGTTCAAAAGGGTCACTGGGCTGTAACTGAGAGACCCTTTGTGATCACTACTTTGAACCTCAGAGCTCAGTAGGATTACTCTTGATCTGATCTATTTGTCTTTGGGTGGAAAAATCATTATATTTGGCAGTTAATGAAACACTTCACAACCTAATACCATGAAAACCCAAGCATTAATGAATCTGCGGTACTGAAGGATATTTTGCAGGTGTGATGAAATTGCACATGGGAAGGTCTGGAGCTCACGTGTTTCTGTATGCCCCATGCAGCAGTCTGGTCCATAAGAGCACCTTACGCAACATACATAATAAAGCGGAATAACACGATAGTTGCTGTTCACAGTTGCAATCTTGTCTGTGTGGCTTCCATCCCCACGCTGCTCAACGGATTTGCTTTTCGAATATTGCAGTTCCTGCTCTGTTGCTTTGCACCGCTTAAAATTTATGAAGAAGTTTTATTTTTAAGGCAGTTTTTCATTCCAGGAAGTGGCACAGTACGCAGTGCAGTGCTCCGTTGCGTCTTTTACTGGAGTGCCAGGCAGAAGATCGCATGAGCCTGAAAGTGCAGTCCACAGATTTAAGCCTGAGAAGGCCCAGCGTGGAACAAGCTGAGCACCAGTCAGTTTTATATTCCTTCCTCTCACTGTAATGCTCCTCTAACCCCAGAAAAGGTGCCGTCAGTGCTGGCACCTAGAATCACACGTGCTGTGTCTGCTTCGCCTGCCTTACGACAAGTGTGAGACTTCCTGTGATACTGCTGGAACAGAAAAGGCTGCGCTTGTCTGTTCCCAGCACTCGCCTCCTTGGTTAGTGCCTGGTTTATTGCCCAGGACGCAACTGCAGGAAGAAAAACCTGCCCTGAGCAGGAAAAATTGTTCCATTAGTGTTTCTATTGTTCTGCAGATACAACAAAAATGACCCGTTGGATATGTTCCTGTGTTGGCAGAATCTGAAAATTTAAACTTAATGAGTCAGGCCCCAGAACTAGGAAAGCAAAGGAATACAGTAAGAGCAACCTTGTAGTAATGTTTTCTGTACAAATGATTTTATTGTATTTTTTTAAGAACTCAGGCGTACTTTTCAAAAGCATTGGGGCAGGATCTGTTAATGGTGACATTGGAAGCACCTGTCACGCAGTTGCTGAGGGGCTGTCGGAGCATTACTGCAAACTCAGCTGGGAGATGTGGAAGAGCAAAGTTGGTCCACGCATATGAAAGTAAAACCAGTGTGAATACTCCTCTACTTCTGGTTCTACCACTGGCGATGGTGGGCCGCGCCCCGGATGGCCA
>NW_010426466.1:21484-22012 GCF_000710305.1 Buceros rhinoceros silvestris | reverse complement strand
ACACGCGCAGCACTGGGAAGCCGGCGTCAGAGCTGTGGGGTCTGGTTTGGAGCATTGCACAGTAATCAAAAAAAGAAACCCGAGCGACTTTAAACCTCTGGGATCGTTTCAGAAGTATGTTCTAGAAATCTAAACCCTAAAGTAGACCAACAATGAGAGGTAATTCTAATTTATAAATATAATAGCTGTCATTCTCAAAAGTGATGAAATTCAACTACAAAAGTATCCACAGAGGAGAAATCTGCCTCTATATTTTGTTGTACTGGTTCAGAGACCACAGGAAAAACCTGACCCAGCTCTGACTGTGACTGGGAGACAGACGCGCCACAGGGGTCTGCCGGGAGGTGCAGCAGGCACAGCCTTTTCTTAGCTGGAGCGGCAGCTGGGCAGAGTTAAGCTGAGTGTTTCTTTACATAACCAGCTGGGTAGAGAATCAACAATCAACAAACATATTCTCTTCAGGTGGAGCAGATCAGCTCCGGCTGGGTTTGCCAGTCCTCCTCAAAAGGTGAGGGCAGTAGCGGTGGG
>NW_010426466.1:15599-21343 GCF_000710305.1 Buceros rhinoceros silvestris | reverse complement strand
CCGGCCTGGGGCGGCTGCCCCCCGCCCGTGTGCCCCTCTCTGAGGGGCCTGACGGTTCCAGTTGTTGTTGGGCTGTTCCTTGGGCCGCAGCTTGGGCCTGTCAAAATGTTTTGCCGTGGGTGAGTTGCGATGCATTTGGCAAGGAAACCCCCTGAAAAGGTGTGGGAGTGCTGGAGCTGATTCGGTGCAGAGGACTTCCCCAGCAACCTGCGGCTCAGGTAAGAAAACACAAAGGTGGCGCCTGGGTGGTTTCACTGTGTCTGTGGTTGGCGTAGTTTAGAAGGTGCTCTCAGGAGGGGAGCTGGCGTTTTCCTGTGCTGTTTTGTTTTTTGATTGGAGGTGTGTGAGGGAGCTACTCACAGTTTGAGGCACGTGTGGGAACAGTTACTGTGTGCCACAGCCTGAATGTGGGGCCGAGGCACAGCAGGCCATGAGACTTAGCAGTGACGAACAGCCTTATGGCAGCAGGGGTGACTGCCCTGGTGACATTTAGTAATATCTCTGGTAATGCTTCATTTATTTAATGACAGACACCAAAATAGAGACCCTGAGGTTGAAAAGCGTGGAAGGAGCAAACCACAAAGGAAGAGGGGAGGTGGCCGTGAGGGGAGGGGAGGTGCTTTTGCTGACTGGGTGCTTCCATCTTGGCAACAGCCTTATGGCAGCAGGGGTGACTGCCCTGGTGACATTTAGTAATATCTCTGGTAATGCTTCATTTATTTAATGACAGACACCAAAATAGAGACCCTGAGGTTGAAAAGCGTGGAAGGAGCAAACCACAAAGGAAGAGGGGAGGTGGCCGTGAGGGGAGGGGAGGTGCTTTTGCTGACTGGGTGCTTCCATCTTGGCAATGCTGGTGGAAATGCCAGGGCATTCTTCTGGACCTCTCCTTGCTAGGACTGCGCTGCTTGCCACAGCTTCATTCTGGTCCCTCTGCAAGGCTCTTCTTACTTAAAAATGGCTGCTAAGAGTGTGGTGTGCTGACCCTGTGCTCTGGACACTCAACAGACTCAGAGGTGTTGTATTTAACTCTGGTTTTGTCTAGCTCTTAAGTGACTTGTCGGTATACAGCTTTTTTCTCTTTTATTAACCTTTAAAATGGGGAAAGCATTGTACAGTGGTTTTATGAGGGCAGTCTTTGATAGGTAGCCCTGGAGGGTGGACTTTCCTCTGCAAAGAAGAGGCCTCAGTAGCTCCAAAGACACGTTATTTGTGGTTTCTTGTTTTGGCATTTAGTTTTAAAAACTAAGAAGAAGCCTGGTAGCTGAAATTTTTTGTGGCTTTTTTTTTTACTTACACAATAAAAAAAATTAATGTAAGTATAAAATCAGTAGGGCATAAGGCATTTAGTTTTAAAAACTAAGAAGAAGCCTGGTAGCTGAAATTTTTTGTGGCTTTTTTTTTTACTTACACAATAAAAAAAAATAATGTAAGTATAAAATCAGTAGGGCATAAAAAGCTTTTCTCGTTGCCCCAAATATTCCCCCAGTTGTATCAATTTCATTTTAGTGAAGTAACCAAGTCATCCTTATAAATATAAGAAAAGTGTGATGCAACTACCGCTGTGCAGGCTTCTTTCATATGTATCTGACACTCTTTATTGGCCACCTGTAAGCAACAAACAGAAGCAAGAAAAAATAGTGACAGAAAACTAACTTAATGTTCAGAGAGAACAGTCCACTGCTGGTATTAGTGGAATCTCCCCCTGCCATACAACTGATGAAGCAGCTCTTTCATGGAGATGGCTGCCAGCTGGGAAGCAGTTAGTCCCACTTGCGATGGAGCTGTGGGTGGCCTGGGTTTCCTGCCCTACCTCTGTGGCTGCTACAGGTTGACTTCATGTTTGCCTGGGTGAAAACACAGCTTGTGCTTTTGATGGCGTGGGGCAGAAAAGTTCATGATGATAATCCCCTAAAATTCCTCTGGAGAGGTGTGATTTCTTGTATAGCCAGTGGCAGTCTGGGGAGGCAAGAAATATTCAGCAGAACTTTAATCTGTGTTTCATCGTGAAATAGGATTACTTGGTAGGATATATCTTAAAAGAAAAAAAGCCAAGAAGTTTCTCCTTTCCAAGCTAACTTTGAGCAGTGTTGATCTGAGCTGTGAGTATAAAGCGAGGGAGTTGTTTAGAAAGGCAGTAGTAACATACTGCTTGCAATAAGCCAGAGCTTTTTTTGGTGTGATGTAGTCTTCAAGGGCGAATACAAATGCCTGCTTTACTCAGTGTGGGGAGGTATCTGTTGCTTCACTGGAAGATGCAAACATACATTTTTCCCATTGTAATAGCCAAATAATATATCTCTTCAGTTTCAGATTTTAAAACTTATTCCTATTGTGGTTTTTTCTAACATAATTACTGAAGACTGCTGGTGTTTGACATATTTTAAGTGTCCTGGAAGGTAGAAAACAAAAGATCCTAAATGATGCTGTTGTTGGCAGAGGACTGCCAATTCTGACACTTTTAATCTGAAAATACCTGAAATGCAACAAGCCTAGTATTTGAAGATTGATGCAGTTCCATAAAGTTTTAATACCAGAAGAGCCAGGTATTGTACTTTACTCACACTAGAAGCAGCAGCTGATACATAGTGCAACAGCAGTGATTCCAAGCTAGAAGCCTACAAATAATCTAGCTAAAATTATGTTGTCAAGAGAATCCAAGTACTTGGTAATATATTCTAATACATATTAATTTGAGAACCCTATAGGGGACAATCTTGTTATTAATACACAGAGGAACAGATGTGATAGCATATGGTTTACCAACTTGTATTTATGTTAATTCTATGTAAATAGGATTTTAATAAGGTAACATTAGTCTATAGCTTCATTCTCCTAATACATTTTTCTTCTTTGAAGATGACAATGGGATCATCTAAATTGGGGTCTAGGATCATAGAAAAGGTTAGTGGAAAGAGTCCATTTTAGGTAAGACATAAAAGTGGGTGAAAGAAAGTGTCCCTATTTGAGCATTTTCTGATCATTTAAAACTTCAGTGATTACATTAAATTTGAATTATTTACCAACACTGCCACTTATTAATTATTTACCAACACTTGCCACTTACTGCCCAATGCCTGCTTTTACCAAATTTAAATTCTTATCTGTTCTGTGTTGGGTTTTTTTGAATTTGAACTTGGCTTGGAGATGCCTGCAAAACTTAATGAAATCCCAGAAAAATTCTAGCATCACCTTAAATCTGATGTGTGTTGAACTTGCTGTGCAACCCACCTATGGCTGTCAGTTGGAAAATGTGAATGCAGTTCTGAGTTAGCTCAGGCTTCTTGGCAGCTTTCTCTGGGGCACTTTTTTTTTAGTAATGATCCCAGGCACTGCTAGGAGCCATTTCAGTTTGTGAGGAGAACAGAGTAAGCAATCTGTGTTCCTGAAAGCCGGTGAGGAAAAGTTCTAATCAGCACTAGTGCTTCAGAGGACTTGGAAAACTTTCTGTCTGGTATTAGAAATTTCTGGTTTTAAACAACTGAATCAACTTTCTACAGTATGCTAGTGCAGCTCAACAGAATTTTGTCTCTGAGGTACCACATAAGTTTAATTCCTGGTCCTATGGTGTAGAAAACCTTAAGCTGCATTACCTGTATCTTCCAGTTCCTGACTGAAAAATTGTAGATTGAGGTGCAATTTTGTTCTCTCCCTAATAGTAAGAGACATGGTCACTTTGTCCTTTCAGGAGAAAATCCTGTATGAAAATTATTTTGAGTTTCTAGTGTACAGAGGGCTCTGAGGTGAGGTACCACATAAGTTTAATTCCTGGTCCTATGGTGTAGAAAACCTTAAGCTGCATTACCTGTATCTTCCAGTTCCTGACTGAAAAATTGTAGATTGAGGTGCAATTTTGTTCTCTCCCTAATAGTAAGAGACATGGTCACTTTGTCCTTTCAGGAGAAAATCCTGTATGAAAATTATTTTGAGTTTCTAGTGTACAGAGGGCTCTGAGGTTTCGTAAATTAGGAAACCTTTTTAAACTTGTGTGTAAATACAATTTTAAGGAGCCTAGCAAAGCTTTGTTGTGTGTCAGAAGTACCTTGTTCTTTGGTTTTGTTTTTCCTCCAAGTTAAAGAGGCTGTTTAGAGTATCCTGTGTGTCAGAGTTGTATGGTTATGTTTTGAATAAGTAAGCCAACAGCAGGGTAATTATTTGAAAAATGCTGATGGAAGTAAAACTGCAATGTAAATACTAAAAAAAAAAAAGACCCACTTATGCTACTTCCACCTCTCTGTTCTGTTCTTCAAGTCTGTGTGTAATCTACCACCCAGAAACTGAGTTCCTGCGAGGTCTAGGCTTTGCTGGGCGATTGGAGACATTTCTATGCTATAGCAGTGCTGTGCTTCTGGCCATCTATCATGATTTCCTATGCAGAAAGATTATCCGAAACTTCTAGTGAGCAGGGGTGCATGCTGCTTGGCTCTGACTGGCTAATTATGTAGCTCCTAAGGGTGATGTCTGCATTCCTGACTTCATGCGAGTTGGTGCTTAGCTCGGTAACATCTTGTCTGGAAAAGTTCAGCCCATCATCCTGAAGGGCTTTTATCTTACACTGAAATTTCCACTGGCTGCTCTGGGGATTTGAAATGGTCCTAAGGGCACTTGTGATATCTAACGTGTGTGTACCACTATGATCATGGAGGTGGCAGCCTTGCTAACATCTTAACTGGTTTGTCTGGTTTTGTTGCAAATTCTGTTCCATTCAATAATGTATTTCATCGTGTGTGCTGTGTAATAATGCACACTTTCTAACAGTTAATTCTTTATTGCAAAACTCTGCTGCTTAGGGTCTTGTAAAGAGTAACAATAATGCATAATAATCTCTTCAAGAATGTTTGGAAATAGTAAATATGCATTTGGGCAATATGAAAACTGCACTGAAGTATTTTCATTGTCTCATCTCTCATATAATTTTTGATTCCCTAGGCAGATAAGCAAATACCCTGAAACAATGTGGAAACAAAATGAAATTAAATTTAGGAGTATAATATTCCCTTGTCTATATCTATAATAAACCATGTTTAGAGTGGTCAGCCAGCAATATTTCCCCTCTCAGCATCAGCTACATCTTTGCTCACAGAGAAACCCTGGAGATTCATAACACACCTGAAGTGAAAGGACTGTTTGTGTCATCAGCAGCAGAGGGATATCAGATCATATATCTTTACCTGACAAGAGGTGGCAATTTAATCTGACAAGTTTCTTGCCAATGAGGACAGCTTTAGGAGTTCAACTGCCTTGGTAAAGATTTGACGTGTCATTGAGGCATGCTGTGCAGAAGCTCAACAATAAACTGGAACTTGCTAATGCAGTTTAGGATTGCTGTAAAAATTTATTAGAAACCAGAGAGTGTAAAATTACTGCTCCAGAAATGTTTTTCTTTCCCTGCTGAATATATGTGATACTTAATGCATAGTACATGTCTAAAAACTTTACCTGATGGTGTAAACCAAATTTACTACAATGCATGTGAAATGCCAAGGGATTCAATTAAATGCATGTGAGAATAAACAGAACGGGGGAGCTGCCTTCTTGAGACAGAGGAGAAGTCTGTCTGGACTTAAGGTTTGATTGTCGAGTTGATGTGTCCTGCATTGAAATTGTATTCATATGCCTGTAGAGGGACCTAAGTGATTTGTGGCTTTGAGAAGCATTCAAAAATTGTGGGTGAGATAAGAGGACCCTGTGCAGTCGGGCACTAGGCTCTGGGGGGTGCTGGAGCAGTACTTGCAGACAGCTTT
>NW_010426466.1:0-15518 GCF_000710305.1 Buceros rhinoceros silvestris | reverse complement strand
TCAGCAGGACTAGTTTTCTAAATGCCGTTTTAAGTCTGGTTACATCTGAATGTGGAGCAAAAATAATTTTGCATTAATTTTCCTAAACAAATAATTCATTTCAATATACAGTGAGATAAAATTTTTTAATATGCAGCTAGTGTTTTAAGTTCTGATCTGGGAGTGTTTTGAGGTGTTTGAGATAGGGTGTTCATAATCCCAAATGGTGAAACAGCTCTTATAGCAGTTCAACACTCTGGGATGTGTTGACAAATGCCACCTGGTAAGATATTAGTTATGATCTCACAAAATTTGTGAATAGACTTCAGAATGATAGAACTGTGTACTAAAAAAAGAATGTGAAGGATCTGCTAGAGCCTATTTTCAAGAAGTATTCTAGGATGCAGTGAGTTACAGCCTTTTTGAACCCTTTCCCTGCTGGCTCTTGATAATCCTTGGAGAAAGACATCTTTAATACTCCTGTCTTTTCTAGTGTAGGTGTCTTTTTAATTTCTAACTAGGCAGTCATCTTGAGAGTTCACATGAACAGGAAACAGTATTGTTGCTTGAAAATTCCATTGATTGCTGTTGAAAGATGAGTTGTCATATTCTTGCTGCTACCTTGCTTCGTGAATTCAGCTGAGGTAGATGTCTGGGCCAAACTGCCTTTTAATAGTGTTTGGCTAGATTATTTTTTTTTAATAGTTGTCAATGTTAAAGCAGGTCTTAATACCAAAATCCTGACTGTTCTAAGGACTGCCTTGAGTCAAAGAGGAAGTAAATTAAATGACAGGATTTCTTTCTGTATAAAGTAAAGCTTGGTACATATGGAGTCTAGGAAAATCTAAAAATCTAAGCAAAGCTGGTTTAGTTTTGTCCTGATTTGTCCCTTTTGTTCTATTACTACAAAGAGAATGTATTGACCTGACGTGCTAATAAAAAGCTTAAAAAAATCTTCAGAGAGTCTTTACAATGGCTTTCAAACACATTACAATTAATTAGGAAACTGAGGTCAATAGGGGTGTCACTGGTGGCCAGAGCAGGTCTGGCAGAGTGCAGGAGAGAGCTGTGCTCATGCTGGACTCACATGTTCACCTGGCTTTGCTTTATCGGAAGCCTCTGTGGTAGCTGCAGTTGCTTGCTGATTACATGTGTTGGCTCTCCTTTTGGCATGTTTGTGACATGGGTGACATCACTAGTCTAATCGTATTTTAGTTAAGTGTACTTCATGGCCATTGACAGCATGTCTTGGCAGCTGGGATCTTGCTGGGGAAAGAGCTGTGAAAGGGAATCCGATTGGTTAGTGTTTGCAAGGGGGAACCCTTTTAATAAAATTCCTTGTACACAGACTAGTATTTTGTAAGTGATAACAAAAGAAAGCAGGTCACCTGAGGAGTCTGTCATGTTCTTAATTTCATAATGTTAGGCCTGATGACATCTGTCTGTCTTCTCCTAGCTCCTAAGGTAGCTATTGTAATGCTGCAACAAGTTAGTAATTGAACTGCAGAGAATGAGCTCTGTCCAAAGCCGAGCCATGCTAGGTGGGATTAATATTTTGGTAATGAATAAGAGCATCCTGCTTCAAGTTCTTACTCAAAACAGATCAAAATTTGAACTGGTGAAATACAGGTAATTTTTTTTTACTTTAATACATGTATTACAAGGAGTAGTGTCAGAGTTCAGGATTTTTCTGCTAAGTCAGAGCTCTATTTCTCTAGTAAATTGCTTTGTGGGAGGCAGGTGGGGTACTGTTTGTTTGCTTTAACAGACTCTGACCAGTCTTGCTGCCATGTATATTGTTTAGAAACGTATATTCTGTTTGTCTGCCTGAACTTCACTCTCACATGGAGGCTAAGCCTGCAGCAGCCCCGCACCCTTCACTAGTTTCTTTGCTAGAGGGGGCCAGTGAGCTGCAGTGTGCAAGAGTAGGGTATCCAGAGGGCCACTCTGGGAAGTGCATTGCTCAAGCTGTCTTACCCACCTTTTTACTCTTTATTTGTTTCTCTCCCCTGCTGCTTCAGGGGGATCAGCTGCATGTTGCCAATTAGGCTCATCAGCATTGTCAATAACAGATGTGGAGCTCCTGGTAATCCCCGCCTTGTTAGTGGACTGCAAGGGCTTCTGGCTGTGTGTGATGAGATTTAACCCTTATCCTCCTCCAGGGAGCCAAGTCACTCTGTCAAAGACCAGGAGTGTCTCTCTTTTTTTCTATTCTATAGTTTAAGGGCTCTTTTCCTGCCATCATAGGCCCAGCTGGTCTGATTAGACTAGTTTTAGCTATGGGTTCCAGCTTGCATGAAAACATAATTAATGTCTCCAGGAATCAGTGTGAAAAGGGTATTTTTAAGAACTCTGCTTCAAGCTAAAGGTGATGGCACAGTTTCACTACCTGTCAAGCAGATTACTTGGGCATGTCTTGAAATGCAAGCAAAACTTTCCAGTGTTACCAGCCAGCGTGCCTAATACTACAGAATAAACCTGTACACGTGTTCATTAGGATGCTCGAAGACTCAGGTTTTGCACTCTTGCTGTCATCTTTGGTAAGGGCAGCCTCTCAATGTATATTCTTTATTTATTCCAAGATAAGGCAACTTCAGTGCTTGGGCTACATCTACTTTCTTCCTCCCAAGGGAGTGATTCAGTTTAGGGGGAAAGTAACACTCAGCGACTTTTGCGAACAAGTTGTAATCCAAGCAATCTAGACTATAAATTTGTTCCTGTGAAAATTTGTCTTGCAGGGTATACTTTTTTGAAAGACTGTTGTAAATAATATTAATGCTTTGCTATCTAACTAACAGCATGGGGGTGGGTGGGCGGGCAAGCAGTTGGTAGAAACATTCTGTGGGGCCTGTAGTGGAGTAAAGAATATGCGTATTTGTTCTCCGGTCATTAAAATAGAGTGGGGGAGATCCCAGCACAGTGGTTGCATTTCTCTTGTAACGCAGGAATAAAGTTGGAGGCTTGCCACATATTGTGTCTGAATTATTGTGTAATTTCTAATGGTGTTAAGAGGGATATTTAGCATCTGAAGTTATACTCTCGGAAGTAACCTCTACAATATGATATCAAAGTATTTACATACATCATGCTATGGATTCTTGAAACTATGAAACAAACATGTAAACACAGTCTCAGCTGAGTGTTTTGTGAGCCATTTGCTAGTCTGAACAGCAGCCAGTGACAGGATTGTACTAGTGAGCCTTTGCATTTAGGTGCCAGGGGCAATAAGCCAAGAACTCTGAAAAGCACAGCACAAAATGGAAATTTAAATAATTGCACCATGTATCTTCACTTTTTTAATTTGGGAAGAGTAGAGGGGAGCCTCGAACACAATTTCTGTCAGGAACATGAGCTGTATAGGGGTGGAAAAATACACACTAATCTGAAACAGGGTAAGAATATTTGATTAATCTGAATTGCAGCGTCAAATAATGGCCTTTGTGCTCACCAGTAGCATTTCACTATTAAGATTGTGTGTGATTGGGATAACCTAAAATCTGAGGTCTGACTAAGCCAAAGTACTTTGGTGCATTTTTTCAATTGATCACTGCAGTAATTTCTTCAAAGCTGAGCAGAATATGCCAAGCTTTTGTTTGACTCAAATTTTAGTAGAAATTTAAGTATCAATAACATGTGCCTGACAACACAAGGGCAGATGGGTTATTGATTCATTAAGTTTTTAATCCTCTGGATATTGGGGAAATTATGAAGTCATTACATGGATATCACCACATTTCATCTTATTTGACATTATCAAGTTAAATTATTTAACTTTGGTGCTTTGTCAGCAAAACTGTGAGATTTGATCTACAGAAATGTATCACAACACTTTGAAGTAAGTTGTTATCAATTGGTGAGTGCTTGGAGGTTCATATTTGAGTTCCATTTAGAAGGCAACAAGTATGTGTTACACATTAAGGAGTTTAATGTAATATTTTGTTCAAAGACGTTTTTGTAACGGTACATTATTTTCATGTCTATTTTGCTGAACTCATTGGGACTTGTTTGGGGAAAGCATTTCACAGAAAAATGTACACTGGAGTGAACATGCAGATCTGTTTCTGTCACTTGCAGTCACATATGGATTGTTCAGATACAGCTAACCATATTAAAATCACATACGCTTGCCTAATTTAGGATCAAATTTCAATTGTTGCATAGCCCCACATGTTGATTTGTACTTTCTCTGTATGTTTGAGGAGTGAGCTTTCATTTACTCCTGCTACCAGTTCATGAGTTTATATCTTTGTGTTTCCCATGGCAACAGATTTCCCTGTGATTGAGCAAGTATCACGTCCTTGCTTTGGGTGGTAGCTAAGGTATGGATACAGAGCCTTGCACAAAGGGCTGGCAAAATACAGTTTTTAAGGATTTTTTTTTCTCTGAACCTTAATTGATTTTTTTAAAAAAGTAATTGCTGTGTGATTTCTTATCCATGTAGTATATGTAAATACTGCAAGCTTTGATAACAAGATGTGTTTTGCAAGTGACATGCCTCTCATGCTTGATCAGAACTCTTGTGAAAAGCTGAGTAGCTCAGCTCGGCTGTTTGCTTATTGCTGCTTTTGTTAAGAAAGCTATCTTGGGAGAGATAGTATGATACTTATTACAAAAGATACACCATTCTCTCTTCATAGAATTATCTATTATTTGGATGCTTATAGGTGGTTTCTGTGGAAAGTCCACTTTTTCCCCGACGAATTGCATTATTATAGGTTCAGCTATTTCCACTAATGCTGTCCTGATCTGATAATTACACCCCCCAACCCCTCGCAGGAGTCACATTGGCAAAATGTGAGCAAGAAGTGTGTCTTGAGGAGCAGAAAGCTCTCTTCCTAGAGTCGTGATGTTGACAACCATTGTAGAGAGGAATTTATCTTTACTTCTCCTGGTTTGTTTTATCATGTATAATAAATCCTCCAGGCTACAAGAGTTAGAAGTTACGCTGCTGCAACTTGATGTGTCCAAACCAATGGGATGGACAGCTGAAAAAAGTCTGTCTCATGATTAGCAAGCAGACAAATGCAACACTTCAATAATTTTTGCTTTGATGAAAACATACTATGAAGAGTGTTTAATTTCTTTATTACTGTGACTGTTTGAGTTCTGAAACTTTAGATCATTATGGATAGAAATATGACTGTGCTGTAGACAGCTACTGAAGTCAAATTCTAGTTTACTTACTGTAACTGGCATGATCTGGTCTTTCCTCAAAAATCTGTAGATGCAAATTCTTCTCTGTTTATATGCATTCAATGAAAAGGAAGGTATATAAAATAATTTAAAAGAAAGAGCCAACCAAGCAAAAGAAAACAACCCTGATTTGAGGTTTACTTTTTATTCTTAGTAGAAAAATAGTAGTAGCTCTAACGAAAAGCCAGAACCAGATAATGATGAAATCACTGGAAAGTACTGTCTGTGAGTGACAATGGATTGCGGTTGGAGAGCAGCTAATTTTGTGCAGTTTTGCAGGCCTGGATGCAGCTTGGCCATCCTATCTCTTGATTTTTATCTTGTAATTATCCTCTATTCAAGTCATTAACCCAGCATATGTATGTTAGTAAGAATGCAGTCTTTTAGCAGAGCTTCATTCAAAAAAATGTGAGCTTGTGTTTTTGTTTTTGGGGTTTTTTTTGTCATATTCTTCCTTTATTCTGTCGATTGTAATGTAGAGATTGGAAATCAGTGAGTTTGAGTATACTTGCTTAAGTGCCAGGATATTTTCCCACTTTTCAAGTGAATGTGCTGTAGCTTTGTGATAAGTCACATCAAAGTGCATTTTTGTTAATTTATTACTTTGCACAGGGTTTAATGTTTGCTGCTCTGCGGCAGTATTTTTTGAGCCTGTGCTGCCTCTAACTTTTGATACATGATAAATAGGAACATATAATTTCAGTAAATTGGTTAGTTATTAAGCATGATAAATATTGTTTGAATAGCTTTGCCAAAACTGCTTTATCTTTAAAGTTGAAGGAACTGTGGAAAACCTGGTGGAAAAGTAGTAATAATCATAGGTTTCGTGTTTTACAGTTAATTTAAAACTTTTTACAAACCACCATTCCCGCCAGTTCAGGCGGACAGTACTTGCTATGTGCTGGTTTCTATGTGTACAATATGGATGCTTGTGCAAGGTAGATAGGGTAAATCTTTGAAGTGGTTTGAAACATCATCCTTTTGTCCAAGAGTTAGTTAACTTACTGGGTTTTTTCTTCTGTTTTAAATAGTGATTCAGGGAAAGATATACGAAGTTCCCAAGCAAATGCACCAGCAAGCATAACAATTGTCAGGCAGTAATCAGTGCTAGTATTTGAAGGATGCTGTTTTTACAAATGGGAGCTATAAATGGTTTAGTTAGCACTGAGCAGCACTTCTTTCTAGTTGCAAGGCATTTATTCTTAATCAGGGTGCAAAAATGGAGTGGCGTCTCTTCATATGGTAATTTTTTACAGTAGATATTAATAGCTGTTCATGAAGAATAAAACTTGGATGCAGCATAACAACATTCAAGTTGATTTTTCAGATAATATTGTATGTGTTTGATAAGACATGATATTGATAATTCATCACAAGAAAAAATGAAATCATTGCTTAATAGCATTGTTGTGAAACTGTATTGTTTCAAAATTAGCACTGTATTGAAATATCAGAATTCAATATTGTAGATCTTTGTTAGAGAGGAAGGATATTTTCTTTGCAGGTCTGCTGATCAGATTTCTGCAAAATTGCACATATTAAAAGTGGCAAAAGAAATATTATGAAATACTTGCCTTCATAAATCTCCTGCACTTTACCTCCTGATGCAACCTTGAATTTGTGTTTATATAAAAATGTGAATCTGGCACAGAAAACAAGAACAAACTGTTTAACCAGCATCTACAGTGACAGCTATTTTGGCATAGAAAGTTCATGGAACGGTTTTCAAATTTGCCTGGTTGCAGTTATGGTGTCAAAAAAACAATGTTTCATTAACCTTTGGATTCTTCTCTCCGTTTCCATTTGTAGGTACTAAGGTGACAGTGCTTCCTGTTTTTGTGATTCAGTTCTCTTCCTAAGGATGGGAAGAAAATTATTCTCCTTGCAGTGGCAGAGGCTGCTGTTTTGTAATGGGACCCAGCTTGTTCAGGTTTCCAGTAAACTCCTGCAGAAGTAGACTTCAGTGTATAGAGTCTGATTTTAGTCATGCGTAGTTGCAAGAAGAGTTCTTCAAAAGCACCGATGTAAAATTGTCCATTCACAGAGACTTTAATCAGCCATGCTTTAGGGAGTGGTCGACAAGAGTTTTTTAAAAATACAGTTAAAATATTAAAGTATTTTGGGTTTTGCTTGTGTGAAAGGGTTTGGGCAGACTGGAACCCTTTGCTTTGAAGTTTAAAGATGGAACCTTGTATTACAGCCTTTGAACTGTACTGCAGATACTGCATGTATCTTGTGCTACCTTTACTCTGACGTTTGCAACGAAGTTTTGAGCGTTTTTGTTCACGTTTTTTAGTCTGTTAAATGTTCAACTATTTAGAGAAACTGGGAGGTTTTTTACCTCTCAAATATGGAGCACTTTATCAAGCAACAGCAAGCTTTATAATGTTTTCCACCAGTCATTTTAGTGTTACCATAAAAACTGCTTTCCCCTTGCACCTATAAAAGTAATAATTTGCTGCTAGCTCAGTGGAGCTATTTGTAATGTGTTTTTTTAGGTTTAGTCTTCATCAAGAGCCAATGGGCAGATCCACTCTAGAAAATGAGATGACAGGTTGAATGGGAATAGGCTTTTTGGTTTGGCATATTTTTTGAGTTTGCTACAGGGACAAAAGCTTTTGCTGTTTGTCCTGGTTTGAGCATGTATTCCTACTTGATACTAAGTTTCCAAAGCAATTAGATTAAAAAGAATAAGGTTTATTAATCAGTGAAGTAGCAATTTTTTTAAGAAGAAAAGGCATTACAGTAATTAACAAGCAAAATAATCCTGTGTAAGTTTGTTCATATAAGGCACTATAATTTATAAAAGAAATATTCATGAGCTGTGCTCTTTGAGGTGATGGAAATGCATATCTACAAAATATTCAGGCCTGGATGACTTGCTTTGGCATTCATTTCAGAGTAAACAACTTTGATAGAGCAATTAGAAATAAACTGAGTGGTTCTGTTATACCTGGCAAGCTAAAATTAATTTGGTGCATTAGTTCATTACAGCTTAAGCGTCACATTTAAATATCAAAAATGTAGTCATTGTATTTACACATTAGCTTTGTGTTATCGGCTTTCTACGATACGCGGGCATCTGGCTTTGCTTATCTTAGGAGAATGAAGTCAGAGAGGGTTTTATTTCTTTTATCTACAGCATTTGCAGCTTTTCCCCTATGCTAACAAAAGCCTTATAAAGCTACTTTTGTCTTGATCTCAAAACTATGTAGATTAAGACCTACCCTTGAACCCTAGCTATATGATGGTTTTCAGTGGCAAAAAAAGTCTCCACTGTAAGTGAGAAACCAGCTGAGTTGTTATATTGACATTTATGAAATGGAAGGGCAGGAAGCACAGCTTGGTTCCGTTCAAAAATCACAATTCTATTTTAAGTACGAGTTTTGAATAGGTTTGGTAACTTAAAGCTCAACTCTGAGCACTGAACGATACGTCCCTAGTGTGTATTTAATGTAAGAATGGGATTCTGGAAGAGAATTGGGGAGGGGGGGTAAGGGGCTTGGCAGAGGCAGAGCTCATCCGAGGTTCTTTCCCTGCTGCAGTCTGCCTCCCCAGGGTGGGTATAACAGTGCCTTCACTTCAACGCATTCCTCACGGGTTTTATGTGTAAAAGGTATGCAGATATCTTTTGCTTCCTGTGCTTAGGGCGACTGAGGCCTAGTTGGGTCATGTCATTAGTGAAACTAACTTGGCAGGAATTTCAGTTCTGGTCCTTGAATTGACTATACACTTTGATAGCAGCTTCTTGGATCTCCTTAACTTTTGCCTATAATGATATTTCTTGTAAACTAAGGAGGCTATTTATTCATGCCTGTTATTGCAATGTCCCATTGCTGTTTTCTGGAGCCTTAACTGAATTCCTGAAAATGCTTAGGTTGAAAACCTTCCTACAGATTTGAATGAATTCTAGGAAATAAGCAACTATTATGCTACTTACTTAGGTAACTGTAGCTGACTTCATATTCTCCTGCTTTCTGTTGCTTCTAATACCATAATTTTTTACCCAAATCTCTTCAATACTGCTTGCTAGAAAACTTCTAAATGAAGTGAAAATAGTACGTGGTCTGAGATATTTGCATTATTTAGGGTACCCAGTCTGGACAACTAAGTGAGGAGACTCAACTTCGTGGTTAGTCAAAGGAGTCTGAGGAATGGTACTGCTTTCTTTTAACGGTATGATTGCCCATGTGTTATATTTAGCCTTCAGTGGATCCTAATAAGACTACTTGCACATCTAGTTAAATCAAGCACTTCCTTAAAGAATGGGCATCCCACTGTCTATCTTTCAAATATCTGTCTTTAAAAGAGTGTCTTTTCCTGATAACCTGCACACCTCACTGCTTGTCTGTAAAGCAGTATCCTTTCCTGAAAACAGACCTCTTCAGAAGCTGCATCCTGAGCTCTGGGGCAGGGTCTATGATTATCAGCCCTCTCTGGGCTATGTCCCTTGTTTAATGTATTCTTGGACTCTGTCTTTTATGTGGCTTTCTCCTTGAGCTCATCCAAAGGCTACTGTTCAGCTTTGTTGCTTGCACATCACTCTTCATTGTGCTTCTGTGTTCCTAGATTTCACGTTTGTCATCAGTCAGAGTCAGGCTGTAAACTAGTTAAACTTGAGGTTCCATGAAATCAATAACTGATGAATTGGTTGTGGAAAATGGGAAGGGGATTTGACTTATGTTGCATTTTTCTGGCATCATAGAAGAAAATGGTGCCATAAGACATGGGATTAGTGTGCTCTGCACTGAAAAAAGTTCTGGTGCTGTCAGGCTGAGCTGGGTTTATGCCTCTGCTAGCTGGGACACGGGCTGTCTCTGTTCCAGAGTGCCAGCACAGCTGTCCTCCTCGAGTCACATGGCTGCTCTGCCTGCAGGCTGAGAACAGAAGCTGTTTGCAAGGGCAGGTGTCCGGCTCCGCGAGCAGACATTCCTGCATCTGGGTGCTGTTTGTCACTATAATGGGTTGGCTTCTTACCATCTCATCCCCAAATGCCCTTAGTGTACTTGTAGCCACTAGTTCCCATATTGCAGCTCTCTTGCTGATCACTCTGCTGAAGCATTTGATATGTCTGATGTGGTTTTAAAGTGGCTGAACAGTCTCAACGTTATGGTGGCCAAATTAAGCCTTTTGCCCCAAAGAACATGATCCTCCACCCTCAATGTATCCTTATCCGTTCCTGCACTAGGTCCCCTAGCCAGAATTAGAATTCTTTTTTGGCTGTCAGTATTAAATATTTTCTGAAAGCTGTTGGAAAGAGACTGATAGCTGCATGTGAAGTTTGTTTCATTTGTATATAAGAAAGAAGGTAAGAGTTTAGGTAACAATCTGTTGCTGAGCATGAGTAGCTGACATATATTATTTGAATGCTTTTCTCTTGACCTTTGTTCTTAGGACACCTCTCTTGGAGGAGATTTCTGGCTGACATAGACTAGAGGTTTCAGTAGGGGAAGTAAGGAAGTTGTTCTGATAGCCTGGAGAGAAGCTAGGTAAGAAAGGCACGTAAGGGGTGCTGCATGGGATGTGCAAGTGTCTTTGATCTTTGCTGAAAAACTTGCACTGATTTTGAGACTACTTAGGTTTGTTCCAGCTCAATCATTCAGGTCGTGATGGTTGTTTCTGTTAGTTACACATACATAACAAAACTGGACTCTGGCATTTGTAAAAGTCTATGAGTTACTCCTTGAATAATACTTTTCACTCCAGCTGATGTAGGTAGAAGCTGCTTCTAAATGCAGCTTATACTTTTTTGAAGCCAAAGGAAAATGACATACAAATATGAACATTTGTTATGGAACTTAAATTTTTAACAAGGTTTTTGCTAGTCATTTCCCCAGTTGTTTGCTTACCTGGATTTTCCTTAGTGACGTTCTCGAGGGAAAGCTGCTACGTGAAGGGCACTGGTTTGCTCAAAAAAACCTGGATATTGAGGAAGACTCTGAGTTCCTCCAAGCAGAGTTGGCAAAACTGCTGCAAGCAATACTTTTGAAAGAGATGCTGTTGTTAAGGCCAGGTGAGGATAAAGCTCCCCAGACAGGGCTGCAGTGCTGTGGAGGCGGAGAGCAGCTGGTGTTAGCTCGGGCTGGTGCTGCAGCAGCACGGCAGTGCCTGTGGCCTCCTTTCTCAGCAATGCGCTGTGGGGATATGGTGCTGCTGGCAGGTGCCTGCAAGGGGGCTTGAAACAGGGCACTTCAAGCTTTGCTGTGGCAAATATAACAACCGTGCAGGTAAGCTGTGCAAAGAAAAGTCTTGCTTTAGGCTTCTTGACCTGTCTTATGGCCATGAACATGTCGTGTCTATGACAGCCTCTTAGCTGTCTTATGGCGCCAGCTGAGTAGTACCAGAGAGTAATAAAGCCAGTCTTCCAGTGCTACCTGCCTAGCTATCACAGAGGTAATGTAGTCTACAGTGTGCCAAAAATGCATGATTTAGGAACACTGTCACATCACAGAAATAGTCCAAAAAGTGTTTCAAAAAACCAGATCCAGGGACTTGAAATATATTTACAACTACTCAAAATATGGTAAGACTTAGGTCTACCTGACTTCCCCAAGATAGGCTTTCCTGCACTGGGGGAAGGGGCAGGAACAATACAAAAAACAAAATGCAAAACAAAAAAAAAAATTCTTTGGAACTGAGCCCAACAACAAATCCCAAACTGATAAATTAGTGACTAGAAGGTCCCTCTGAGGCAATAAAACAATGTGCTGGTATCAGTCCTGGTAAGATTTTCTTATTAAATGTAAACAGTAGAAACTTTATTATATTTTGTTTTTTCTTTCCCAAAAGACACTTTCAGGTATTTTTCTCTTCATATATACTAGTTTTCTTGAATAAATGGGGTGGTTTAGAGGCACACCATTCTTATCTTTCTTGAAAAGATTCCTGCCTAGTGGCAAAGTATTATCAACAGGAGGCAGGGACATGTCCCTTAAAAGTATGGCATGGGAGAGGACAGATAAATGCTGCTAGCTGCAAGCTTTGTTTCAATAATGAATCATGCACAAAGTTCTCAAGAGCTAAATAAATGAGCAAGATAATATTTGTCAGGACAGGGGACTTTAAATGCTCCTGATTTCTCTCTGCTATTCACAACTAGACTATGCAATTTTTCTCAATAATATTAAAATAGATTAGTACTAATCTGGTAAAACAAATGTAATGACAACTGTTTCTAGAGAAATTCTACCACTTAAAAATCAAAATCCCCTTCAGCTCCTGCATTCAGGAAAAGATAAAAGCAGTTTTGGGGCTATAACAAAACCCGTATCTGAATAGACTGATACCAAATGCTAATGCTAGCTTGTAGCCTTTTCTGGTAGTTACAAACTTGTATGTTACATGTGCCATGACCAAAAATAGATGTTGTTAAACGGGACTTTAAATGGACTGAAGTATTCTGACAGATGTCCAGCACAAAAATAAGCCATTCCAAGGAAGATTGTATGGGGTTCTGCCCCACCCCACCCCCTGAAACTGTAATATGAACTGCACAACTTATGCTTAAGTGAATAACTTGTCATGTTTCCCTCTCTAAACATGTTTCTTCTCCATACATGACAGTTGTCCAGGGAAGATATTCACCCTTTGTGAGGAAGAACACGTACTGCACATCTGCAGGGCACTGTGGGTGGCTTAATTAGATTTTAGGCTGTGATAGTAGCAAAAGAGTGTTCAGGGCAATGTTTCATCAGGAGCAGGGAAGAGGTATTTTAATTGCATAAGACTACAGAAGGTGATAGTGAGACTATCTCACTATAACTTGAATTGTTGCTGTTCTTTCCTAAATCCACAACTGCTTCGCATCGCTCTGTGTACACTGCAGCGTCAGTGAAGTTACAGTAATCTCCAACAGATACTCAAGCTGTTTGCATATATGGCTGTGCTTTGTGCATTTCAACAAACTCTGTACTTTGGGATTTATTCCTAGTTAAATCAGTTCTCTATGAGAATGGTTCTAAAGATATTTTCAAGGTAGTAAGAAAAATCTATTGCAATGTTGCTCAAGTGATTTCTGTTTTCCGCTTGTTTTGGGATTGCGCTAATTCTGAATTGTCTGGCTTAATGAAAGCTGCAGAAGAAATGGAAGGGGACAGTTAGGATGAGGAAAACAAACTTTGCCAATGAATCTGAATGCTAATTTAATTTGTCCCCACTTCTCTAGTCATTGTTGCAGTGGTATATGGACTGCCCATTGTTAAGTAGTGTATAAGCAGGAACAATCTCATTTCTTTCTGAAATGATTTAGTCTTGCCTTTTTTTTTTCCTGTGTAAAAAAGGTTAGAGCTGACATAGCGGTCTTAAAAGACCAGAATGGAATGGTGCAGTTGCAGATGGAGTTAAGATCACAGGGAAACTAAGTTATCAAATGTGGGAAGTGTATTATCATGACTGTGTTCAATGTGTGATGTCCTTAATTACCCTGAAAATACTAACATGTGGGCGTGTGCAAGTGGACAGTTTTAAGTACTATGTACAAGTATGATACAGCTTGATTTGTTTCATGACGAACTCTGTGGGGAATAAAATCCTCCAACCTCTTTTGAAGACAGATGACAATGGCAAAATCACCCTTTTATAGTACTAATACATAGGAGTAATAGGATTCATTATTGACAAAAGACATGATAACTTAGACTTGCTACAATAAATTGCATCACTTGTGCAAACTCAGTTGGGGGGCGCCTGAAGAATGTAGGCACCTTGGAGAAACAATCCTCAGTGCAATTGTAGGTGCTTACTGAAGTGAGCTTTTCTGTGAAGAGCTGTAGAACTGCCACAGAACATAAACAATGTTTTAAATGCATTCAAACACACCAGTCATGAATTATATGCATCTTTGTGACCCTTCCTCAGCAAATTGGCCACTGTCACTGGTTAACTGTCATGTAGTCAGGATTTATGACCCGATGGACATGTACTTGTTGGCTTACCTGGTGATCCTGCAGCCCCAGAGGAGCTACTAGAAGGAGAAGAAAGTAATTACACTCAGAGATTTGATGAGAGGAAAAAGGGAAGAGATGAGCCTTCTGCCTTTGGTTATTATTGCAATAGTCCATGAAGAGGTGGGGGTGTGTGTGTGGAAATCACACCTTTAAATAATAAACAACCCCCCCACACACACATTTAGTATGTAAACAAAGTAATTGCCATCTTTTTTTTCTATTATAGCATTTGGATCACAGTGTTAATTTCTTTAATGCTTTGTAAATTAATTGTGGCAAAGAGAACTGTAAAGCTTGAGCCCTTTTCTCAATCTAGTACAAGTATTTCTAATGCTGATAACCTTATTTCTGTAAAGCAACACTAGTACTTAATTTTATGCCCAGCTGGGAGGCTTCTTCAGACTAGAAGCTGTTATGGAAATTATGATGTAGGTTCATAGAAAAGAATCAGGGCATTTATGCCTGATTATGTCATAACTTGTGCTTCCTGTAAGGACTGAGGGGTATAATACAGTGAACCCTCCAGGAGGTGGTTTTTGTTTGTACTCCCTACAGCAATGATGTTTTCTATACCCTTACTAGGTGGTCAGAGATGTATCTAAAAGTTGTTTTTGTGAAAACAATGGAAGTTTTCTAAAGTTATCAGTTCTGCTACTGAAATGTTTCTGGTAGTGAATGGGAATCAAACTGCCTAGTAAAACCATCAGTGGCTGGAGTTGCTATGAATATAACAGACCTCTGCTGGTGTTTGCAATAAAGATCTGAAAATGAGATGAGGTCTTCTGAATTCTAGCAGAAAGCTCAAGTGTTAGACAGATTATCCCTGGTAACTAAAACACAATTTTCTTCTAATCCTGCAATGTTCATTCTCAAACCAGCGTAAGTGTCTTTGACAAATGATTGTACTGTTTTGAAGAACGTGCTGGGAAGATAAAGCACTCGTACAGGAATCCCACTATTCCAATATATAGACTTGCTCTGCCTTTGAAAGGGATGTCCTTTTTAGAGAATTACCTTGAAGGTCCCTTTTACCCAACACCGATTAAGGTAAAATGCAAATAAAGGATTTATTTTCATAATACTCAGAATACACAGCACAGTTGCAAGTGTTTATATAGAAGATACAGATGAAGGAATAGAGGGGGTAGGGGAAAGACAGATCTATAAGTTCTGTTTCTTCTGTATCTCATTTGCTGCAGTTTTTCCAAGCAAACCCCATCAGGGATTCTTTTCTGTGAATCCCTTATCTCAGGGAGCATTTATCAGAAAGTTACCTCTTGAATGCTCTGGATTATTTGCCATGATTTTCCTTTCTGTACAGTAATCTCTCAGGATGCATGTGTGACACACGGAAAAGGTGACCTGGAAGTAGTCAGTTAAATTATTATTCATTTATTACTA
>NW_010426465.1:20750-22070 GCF_000710305.1 Buceros rhinoceros silvestris | reverse complement strand
ATGTGTAATACCCAGGCAAACACAAAAGCTGATGGTATAAGCCCCACCTGGCCAGATTCAGTATTCAATGCCTGTGTGAATAATGGCGTTATTGTGTCAGGGAGAGTTTACAATGGAAATTCAGAGCAGCTACAGGTGGTTTGAAATCAAACAAAGAAAAGTCCGTTTACTCAGTGAGCTTACTAAAACATGGTTGCAATTCAGTATCAGCTGATGATCGGTTCTTTTAGATAAGCAGCCATCTGTCACCAACCATGTGCTTTCAGCAAGTAAGAGTCCTCTGGGACGGGGAAGCCTGTGTGCCTTGGGATTCTCCCTGGATGACTGCTCTGCTCGTCTCTTGAGGTATCGCTGATAGGTAGGCTGCCCCTGCTTTCAGGCTGCCCAGAGAAGACCCCACAACGTGCGCTGTGTGAGGAGTCAGGAGGATGGGGACTCCCCGACTGAGTTGTATCAGTAGTGGAAAATAAATTATTTGACTTGGTTGATGCAGGACTCCCTGCCTTCATTTCGCTGCTATGTGAGTACATAACCTCCTGCACAGCAAAAGCAGAGCGTGGCTTATCAGGCACGTGTACAACGGACCTAAATATCAGAACTAGAGCTCCCTCTTCAAACCATGACCTGGTCATGACATGCTGTTGTGACACCACGTGGGTGTGATGGCTCGGGAGCTTCAATCAAGTCTGCACTGCTGCGCCACTGCTGAGCTGTGCCAACCACTCTGGGCGCGGTGGTGGAGGACCTTTAGCTGGAGGAAGCGGTGGCGTGGGAGTACCTTGCCTGGCAGTGAAAGTGACAGCAGTGGGAGCAGCTGCTGACACCGCTGCGGTATCCCCGATAAGGAGCAGGGCTGTGCTCTGCACGGTGCACGCTGGGACAGCGTGCCGCCCAGCTTTTCTGCACCTTCTGCTCCAGCCCTGTCCCAGCTCTTTACAGGTCTTCTCAGGGGGCTAAGCCTGGCGGCAGGCCACCCGTTCTGCTTGCTAACACCCTGCCTGACAATATTATTCTCTCCCTCTCTCCCCCTAATGAGGTGCCAAAGCAGGGCAGAGCTGTGGGGCCAGAGTGCTGGGGGCTGGAGCAGGGAATGTTGTGGGGCTGGCAAAGTACTGGTCTGTCCAAGAGATGATTCGGGACTCCCGCTTATGCATCAAGTTGCAGCTTCCACCATGAAATGAAGTGTTCCAGGGATGGATCCTGACTTCCCTGAAAGAAGACTAAGTGGGGAGCAGAGAGAAGCTTAACTGAGGGAGGGGGAAAGACTGACCACCTCTTCTGGAGCCCCCACCAGATCCCGTGGATGTTTCCCGCAGAAAT
>NW_010426465.1:10624-20677 GCF_000710305.1 Buceros rhinoceros silvestris | reverse complement strand
TCCTGTCCTTGGGGGTCACAGTGCTTTCCGAGTCTTTCTGTGCCAAAGAAGTTGAATGCTGTGGACTACTTTGCACTGCTCAGCTTTACCAGGCAATGCAATATTTGTTCCACGCTGAAAGATGTCTTTCTAAATTCACCATTGAAATAATTCAGTATTGAGCAGAATGCCTCTGCGGTAGCCGATAATATACTTAGGATTGCTTAACTCTATCTCGCTTTCAGCTGAGGGATTACAGTCGGCCTTTTCCCATGCTTGTTATAGGGCATTTTAGGAACACAAGAAGAAGGTGCAGCCCAACCTCTGAGCTGTCTGCTGGTAACCCCAGCAGCTGCAGCCCCTGAGATCTGCCTGCGACGAGCTGCTTTTGGATGGCCAGCATGGAGCTGTGCACAGCTGTCCTGCCAACACGCAGCAGTATGGCTTAGGGGATCACGAGCAAAGGGTCTTAAGGCAGCCAGACCTGCTTGGTACTGATGGGTTGGGAAATAATGGTGGGTTTTGTGGTGTGAGATCACAGCTCCAGCAAAACGTCTTCCCCCTGAGCTGCCTGTGGCTAGTAGCTGCTCCAGGCAGGAACAAGGTCTCTTGTTGCCGAAGATCTTTGCTATGGCACTTGCCTTATACCTTCTGTTTTGTGATCCTGTCAGTCCACCAGAGATCCTTTAGGAGTAGCAAGTAATAAATGCAAATCCAGAAAAACCTTTCAGCAAGTCACAAATTCTTAGATCTCTGTTCAGGAAGATTGGCTTTATGCTGGTGAGTGGTTAGTCCACACACAGCACTGTGCTTGGCCTCTGTTACCACCTGCTTGGTGTAGAACAGAAGCCTAAAACCTGAGTGAGATGCAGAGAGATAACCAGTGCAAGCTGGTTGATACAAAGAGTCGGTATCTACACTGGGGATTTCTACTGGTTGCGTCACTGAGATCCTCTGTCTTGTGCGGTTATTCGAGAGAAGCCTCTCTGCGTGTCTGCCTTTGAAACTTGCCCTAACGCAGTTGCAGTGGATGGGGGCAGACGCATCTCTTGTGTGGGCAAGAGGAAGGAAGGCTTATCTGCAAGACAATCGGATCTGAAGAGTTACTGGGTGACCTTGGACAAGTCACGTAGACATCTGAGTTTCTGTTCCCCATGAGTTAATGGATAAACAGGCCTGCCCTGCCTCACGGGAGTGTTGTCAGGATAAATAAGGCAGAGAGGCGGGTGTGGCACGCTACGCTGTAGAAATGCCTAAAATCCAGTTGCCACACACCCCGAGTGCATCACAGTGCTTCGCTCTCCTACAGCATCTTTCTTGTGTGCATTCCAAATGACTTACCACTTTAAGCTTCAAAATATTTGCCAATTTATTAGACTCCTTGTGTAGTAAAGATAATAGCGGAGCAGTGACCTTCCAAAGAAAGCAGGAGTGGATTCAATGTTCCTGACTCTTGGTGGTGCTGTCCCTTAAACACAGGAATTGCCTTTCTTAAGCTTCAAATTCTTTTTGGTTCTGTTTCTTTTTGGTTGGTTTTTTTTGTTTTGTTTTGGGTTTTGTTTGGTTTTTCTTTTTTTTTTTTTTTTGCTCATACCTTTTGAGGAGAGGGGAATAGCCTGGGTAGAACACTCAAAGATTTTGTATAGGACAGTACAGTTTTCCACCTTTAGGACTTGATTACAGAGCTATCTCAGGCTCAAATCTAGGTGTTGTCCCTAACCCCAAGGTTTCCACACGTGAGCTCCCCTACCAAGTGTGACAGTACCTTCAGTCCTGACCAGCAGATTCAGAAAGGCTGACTTGTCACTCTCATTTGCATGTATCCTACATATATCAGGCTTAATTACTAAAATCCTTATAGTCCCACACTGTCTTCCTTCAGTTTCCTGCTGCATGTGTAGGAAAGCAACCATATTCCCCTCCCAAATGCCTTGTAAAAATAACAGAATGGCTCAGTGCATTGTTGCGTGAAGAACATGGGCCAAACCCATAGAATCTGATTGAGCTGTATAGGAGAAAGAAAATCTGGGGACCCACAAGCCTTGAAAGGCTGTTGGAGGGAACATGGTCCTGGAAAGTCCATGCGCTGCCACAGGAACACAGAGGATGGATTAGGATGGAAGATACCTCCAGAGATCATCTGATCCAGCTGTCCTGCTTGGAGCAGGGTCAGCTAGTGCAAGTTGTCCAGGGCCACGACCAATCAGGTTTTGAGCATCTCAAAAGAATAAAGACTTTTGGCTTTTTAGAGTTTAAACTTCTATGTTTTAGCAAAACTAAATCAGATTACTTGAGCTTTTGCAGTGAATCCCTGTCATAATTTAAATTCAGCACTAGATGCTAGTGGGCAAAATAGTTTTGATATCTGACAGCTGTTAGGAGACTACCGAGTGAATGTTGTTTGGCCTAACCTGGTCTCCAGTGGGTAACTGACTAGGTAAGTTGATAATCTGTGGACTGGATGGACAGGGAAATTAACTTATAACTTCATCCTCGACTCAAGCCCCTCGGAGAGGATGGCAGTGGGATGATGAGGTGAGCTGCATTGCATTGTCCCTGGGTACCTACCTGGGAAACAGAGCAGACCCTAACGATGCTCCTCACTGGCAGCTCTCTCCAGGGCTGCAGTTACACAACTCGTCACAAGAATAAAAACAAATGCTTTTTATATCTCTTCATCCATCTGCACTTCCTCCTTCTGGATCAGTACTGCAAACAAAATTATCAGAAGCATCACGTTGGCAGTATTTTTAGTCAACAGCAAGAGACTCATGTGAACTTGTTCCTCCTTGTCCGTGTCCCCTATACTACAAAAAACTGGAGAGTTTTCTGAGCAGAACCTTTTGAGGTTTCCCTATTTCTGTCTTCCAGGCAAAACAGCAGGACTATAATGCTGTGGGCCTAGAGCTAACTGAAGAGACAACTGTTCTTCAGGTCCACAGAATAATTTCCCCCTCATGTGTCAAGTACTTCAGCAGGTTAGGATTCCTGGCGTTCCAGGGATTGCCTTGCCGTATGGTCATGAATAGCTCAATACACAATGGCTGGCAAAGGAAGATGAGGAAATTCACAGGGTAATACAGAGAAAAAAAAAAAGTCAGTCTGTTTAGTAATAAGGAATGTTCCCAAAGGTTTCAATTTAGCCCAAAATAGGCACATGCGTTCCTCAGGACAGTGCAAACACGGGTGGCAAGATCCTCCTGCTGCTGTTTGGGGAGAAATGGGGAGGGAGGTGGAAAATAATCTGGAAGGCAAATATGTTGGTTCTCTGGCTTGGCTTAAGCAAAGAAACAACTATTGACTTTGATTGCACGCCATCTCACGGGCATTGCGGCTCACATCTGGGTTTGAAGACTGGTTTGCACTTTGCCATCAGCTGAGGTTTTGCCCTCAGCCCCACTGAAGGGGGATCCTGCCTGGTGCTTCAGAAATACAAACTGTGTAGGTTCCTGTAAACTCTTTCTTCGCTGTTTCCTAAAATAGATTTTTTTTTTCTTGTTTGAGCTGCCACTTTAACAGCGTCTCTGGTTTTATAATTGCATCCGCGCACGCAACCAAAAGGTCACTGCTTGTCTCTGTCCCACCTTGACGACGGGAAATGTCATCTTTGTGGTCTTCATTTTCCCTCTTTCCTTTTCCCTCCTGTTCCCCCACAGTTCAGAGTGACACCTAGTGCCTGGGACAACTCCTGCAGGGCTTTGCTCCTTCCCTTCGCTCTCATGCCACAGGCACGTGCTTTGTGTGAAGAAGTGCTGTATTTTGAGCCAGAAATATGGTACCTGGACAGGACACGGTCTTGGGCTGGGGGCATTTATCCAGAGAGGCTGAAGGAGGACCTTAGCTTGCAACTCATTCTCTTCTACTGTCCCGTGTCCGGCTCCCTGTGAAGATGATGGAGAAATTTCCCTGATTTTAATGTCAGTCCGGGTAGTGCTTTAATAAAATATGATTTCCTCTCCCTTTTGGTCATAGTTTCCAAAGTACCTCTTCCTGCATTTTATCAGAGAGTCCTTCTGGAGTGAAATCTGTCTGTTTTATTTTGTGGAGGTGGTAGGTGTTTGTAAGTAACAAACAGTCTGGGCTAAGTTCATTATTGCTGTTTGTTGTATTTTTTATGTTCCCTTGTTAAATTGTTTTGAATAAAGCAAAAAGTAATTGCTGAGTATTCCCCCACATTTCACAAACTTCCTTTTTGAGTCATTGTTTGTGTGCCCTCCCTGGGAACTTGGTTCTGATCTCTTCTGCTTTCTTGCTGACATGGTTGGAAGTATTCTGAAATCTGGAGGATAATTTAACCAAGGTACCTTTCTAGCTTGCATTTGGTATCATAAAAACTTAAACCATGGTATCACTGAATGTCTTTGGTAAATTCTGAAATTAATGTTCAATTACCTTTATCTGAGAATTCCAGAAATTAGCATGGATTTTTCAGAAAAGGACTATTTTGCATTCTTTTGAGTTATTTGTCATGTATGCTAATTAATTTTAAAACAAATGTAGAAAAAAGCCCTTTTTGTATTGGAGGGGGCAGGGAAAGTTGTTTAGAGAATGCTGTTCTACATCTTTAATCTCCAAAATTCTGAGAAGTGCTGTGTGCTGTGTCCTTATGCCTTCTAATGGCCATCCTCACATCAAGGAATCTGGCGAAGGGGTCTTCAAAGAATGGTTATGAGTTTATAGAATCATAGAATAGTTTAGGTTGGAAAAGGCCTTTAAGATCATCGAGTCCAACCATTAACCTATCACTGACAAGTCCACAGCTAAACCATGTCTAATAAGCACCACATCTACGTGTCTTTTAAACACCTCCAGGGATGGTGACTCCACCACTGCCCTGGGCAGCCTGTTCCAGTGCTCGACAACCCTTCTGGCGAAGAAATTTTTGTAACATCCAACCTAAACTTCCCCTGGCACAACTTCAGACCATTTCTTCTCATCCTATTGCTTGTTACTTGAGAGAAAAGACTGACACCCACCTTTCTGCAACCTCCTTTCAGGTAGTTATAGAGTGTGATAAAGTCTTCCCTCAGCCTCCTTTTCTCCAGGCTGAACAACCTCAGTTCCCTCAGCTGCTCCTCGTAAGACTTGTCCATGCCAGGAGGCTCTCTCTTTTCATGCTGCAAGTACTCCCCCTCGGCCTGAGAAAGAACTAAAGACAGTGGAAAGATCTCAGTTGTACTTCCCATTCTGGGGCTTTACAAGTTTCTTGTGAGCAGGGTGAATAGTCATAAACACTGATATACACTTGAAAATTGTCAGTCAAACCTTGCTGAGTGAGATAGGTGGGAATGCTGGGAAAGACCCACAGTTGGAAGACAGGAGGTGTCTCAGTGGAGAGGAGATCCTTTTGGAAAGATGTCCCCGGGGAACGCTGACAAGGACGGCAACCAGCAGTTCCTGTCTGCAGCAGATCCTGACCTGAGGAGCCCACTGACACAGTGCTGTGGAAAAACAGATGTACCAGAGGTGTCTGTTTTCTCACAGTGTCAGGCCATTTGTTTTCTGCACTGCATACTCCTCTCAGTGCCTCATTTCTTTACATTTATTTCCAGAGCCTGTTTCAGTCATTGCAGCAGCAGCAGCAGTTATCTTCTGTATTTTCGCTTGCCATATGTGCCATGCAATGGGCACGGCTCTGCAGCGTGCTGTCCTCTGCGCAGGGTCCTCAGTGGACATCCTGAGCAGCCAGTGAGCCTCTGGAGCGCTTCACCTCTTCCTAAGGGCTTCTGACCCAACAGCTTACAGTCATTTACGTTTACATTTACAGTGGGTGGTTATGTCTCTGGGCCATGAAGTTTTTCTTAGTTTCTTAGAGTAGTTTTCTGTCATTCACGCGTTTAGCACTCTGTTCCATGAGAGCCTTCAAGCGACATTTCAGCTTCGGGCTAGCCATCAACCACAAGACCACTGCTCACGACTTCTGGCTCTTCGCACATTTTCATGAGCCTTAATTATCACAAGCTACATTCTGCTGCTGTTTTTCTTACTGATTTGTTATCACATATGAAATTGCTTACAGTAAAGCACACCTGAACTTGTGTAAGGATGACAACCTTATGAATCAACCTTATTAATCCTTATGAACAGCCAAATTTGATCACTTAATCCCCCTCCTTCAGACCAACACTAAATGCATGGCGAAGCATAGATTCTAGTCATACATCTAGGCAAAAATTAGGTTAGCTCATTTTGCTTCTAGGTTTTTGTATGTACCATAGGTTGATAGAGAGAGGACTTCAGATGACACAGCCCATGACATGCAGGCATAAAGTAGTTTATATTTTTGTCCCAGATTCCGTGGTATTAACCTACAAGGCTTTGAGAAACAAGAGTGATAATTGCTCCTAGTAAAGCAAATGAGTTTGGTTTTTGCAATTGCATTTATTTAATCCTGCAATTTAGCAATAAACTGATTTTCCAACCTTACATTTTTTCCCCCAAATCACTTTAATGACTTCATGAGTAGGGGTGGAGGGAGTGGTGGGGGTGCTTTAATTTAATACAGATTTGTGTTGTTTGGCTTTTATCAGATTCAGTTTGAAATGGTACAGACAGAATATCTTACAATATCTGGGGGTTTTTTTCGTTAATCATGTTTTACATTCACATAAAAATGGATATTGTACCAAGTAGTTCATGTTTATGTGCACTGTAAAATTAACTGTGTAGTCACTCTATGCATAAATAAAGCATGTGCCTATGACACAAATCAAAAACAAATCCCAAATACTTCAGGTCCTATCTTAGTAACTTTTTTGGCATGCCTAACCACAAAGGTCTTTTTAAATGTGTTAGATTTGCCTTTTCTCTGGTAATAGTTCTGCTTTCTCTATAGAAGCCTTGCTCTCTAAATGAGCTGGGGCAGAGTGGGGGGAGATTATGTTTCAGGTTTCTTTGGCTCCTTAGCCCCTCTGGGCCAGATTTGGGTAGGCAAAGGCTGGTTAGTGTCGTGTCATGTCCTACCTGAGTCTTCCTCTTGATCCTCGGAGATGCACTATGCACTCTTCACAGGTGGCCAGAGGTGTCCCTCTGGTGTCCCCCTGCCTTAATGCTAGGGACCAGGAGAAGGAAAAATAACACTTTCTCTCAACTGGTCACTGGTCCTGGGGCTGTATGTGTGCTTAAAAAGCACAGCAGTAGGTGAGTGGTGCTGAGCAGGGGTTGTAAGAGCCCATCCGGGAGCTGGGAGGTCTCTTGTGTGGTCAGTCTAATTTTCATGGTGTCGCCGTTTGACCCAAGGAGACAAGAAGGAGCGCGAATGGCAAGAAAAACTACTGGTGTGTAATAGGAATAATTTCAGTAAATTGATGACCCACATGGGCAGAGCAATGGGACAAAGATTGAAACGCTAGGTCCCTGTCTGCTGCCGTTTGTTTCATACAGCATGTCTCAGAGGGGAGGGAAGAGTCCGTGAGCCGTCACCTGCCCTTACCGTTAGTTAAGGGTGCTGGCTGTGCACAGAAGTGCTTCACTTTGGCTGGGCTGTCAGGGGCAGGGATACGTGTAAAGGGTCAGGTAAGCGGGCGTCTGAGCCCGAGGCTCTGCTTGTACTTGACAGTTATCCCACTGTCACCCTCCAAGGGCTGGGCATATCGTCTCCTTGCCTCTGGCCGGATACCTAGGTGAAAGGCAGCCCTTCAAGCTGCAGCGCTGCCGCGTGCTCTGTGGCCAAAGTAAGAGCAAGCTGTGCAGGAGCACCAGGGTGAGAAGAGGGTGTATCAAAGCTGACGAGTGGTAAGCAGCAGCTTAGGCTGAATGTGCAGCATGAATACATTATTAGCGTCGCTGTGGATAAACACGGAGTGATACATATGGGAGAAAGCGGTCTTGCCTCATATGGAAAACAATGGGCTAAGTGCTTGCCAGTGTCACGGAGGAGCTAAGTCCTGGGTTGTAATAGAGGAAACCACACCTGGGATCAGCAGGGGTCAAAGACCTTGTCTCACTTTAGGGAGCAAATCAGAAGTCTTCGCTCTGCCCCTGTACAAACCTGTGGTGTGCCCACATCCACGAGCAGTCCTGCTTTTCCCACCTCGGAAAAGAGGTGCATCAACGAAAACTGTTCAGAGAAGGATAACAACGGTGATCCAAGGCATGGGATGGCTTGCTTATAAGCAACAATTAATGAAGCCAGATCTTTTAGGCTTCTCTAATTCTTCAGCCTGGGAGAGGATTGATTTAGGACGTATATGATAGAAGCCTATAAACGCATTTATGTCCTGGGCAGGTGTGTGTGTGATTGTTCACTGTCTCTTCAAGTACAAAGCTAAGAAGTTCAGAATGACCAAGGGAGAGCAGTTCCTCCCATTGGGTGTAGTGAAGCCCTGGGACTCATCGCCAGCAAACGGGGGTGTTAAAAGAGTTTACATAGGCTCAAGTGGTGATTGAACAAGTTTGCAAAAGGGAAATCCATCCTGGCTCATTAAACACAAAAACACCAGGAAATTCCTGAGTCTCAAACTATTAGAGTTTGGGAGAATGCTCTTGGAAACCAGCATTATAGGCTTGCCCTGTTCCTACATTCTTCACTAGGCATTTGCTTTTGGCCACTGTCAGAGACAGGAGATTGGGCTAGATGGGCTCTTCAGCCGACTGGTACTCTTAGCCTCACTACAGCCATCATGCATGCCATCAGCAAGCCAGTGTATAAAATTTGCTAGGAATAGGAAAATTCATCATGGCAAACTCCAGCATCCTTTAAAAAACAGAGCACCCTGTAAAACTGGTGTGGAAGGTCTCTGCAGTCTTCACTACCCCACGTCAGGAGAGTAGAGAGCATGCAACTAAACAGCGAAGTAGAGTCATGACAGAAACTGAGCGGCAGAGTTGGCAATTGGGTATTGAAACAAATGGACATTTATTCCTTTGCACATTTAGGTGTTCCTTTAACTGGTTCCTTTTGGTATACTACGAGGCTTGGTGATACCGCCTCAGTACCCAAATGTACCTGTTCCCAGTGGAATTCCCTCTGATAAATGTCCTAATTTATCTAAGTGCTATTAAAAAAACCCCCCAAAATACAGAGTAAAAGATGGGATGGAAAGTGATCTCTCGGGTACAAGTAAATCATCTTCCCTTAGAAAAGTTTTCTGCTGTTCGAGTTATAGTCAACACATGTGGTCAATTTGAGTTCGGTCCTGAAGGAGCTGTCCTTTCCAAGTGAGGGCTTTTCACCTCTCTAGCAAACCTTGTTGGAAAGTAAGGGAATCTTGTAGCAACAGTCTTCCTCAGTGAATCTTTCTGACCGCTCCTGAGGTAGGTACCCCTAGCTCCTAGAAGTGGAGATGGAAAAGATCTGGTAAGTGAGTTAAGTCTTCCTGATGTGAGATGTCCAAGAAGATGGCTGCATCAGTTCCACACTGACACCAGCGATGGTCCCAACTTCTCCCCATTGCCACCATTTCCCTTTTATGCTTTTAAGCTTTCTGAAGAGACAGTGTTAAGCGCATGCATCCTTCAAACCTAATAAGTGTCTACTTGCTGTCAGTGGAGAGCTGAGCATATGCACAATTGTTTTTCTTGATACAGAATCGAAAGCTTTTACTCTGGGCTTAGGTACGGATCATAGCCTGCTATAGAGCCTTCTAACAAATCAGGAGCACAAATTTACTTTCCTTCCTTTACAGGAAATCTAACCTATGTGAAAGTGCTGAATACTTATAAACGGAGAAAGCCTGTGAGGTTGGTCCAACACCCTTAACCCCTGGCAAAACTTTTATTTCATAATGAGACTAGGAGAAGAATTTACTCTAATAGGACTTACGAAGGTAAATTAAAATAGAGATGTTAATTTGGAATGGGTGTAAATGGGTGTGACTCTTTTGAAATGGATGGAAATGCCCTCCCCTTCACCAAGTCTGGATTTGCTCCCTTCTCCCTCGCTGTGCCTGTGGAAGAGCAGGTGCCTCACTCAGCTCGGGATGGGAGCCTGGGTGTGTGTCCTCAGCTGTCAGTCCTGCCCTTACTCTTCCTTTTACTAAAACAAAAACAAGCCCAGAGGAATTTAAACCTGCTGATTTCATTCTGTTAACAAGTACCAACTGCAAACCCGTTTTTCTTGCCGTCTTAAAAGGG
>NW_010426465.1:7049-10549 GCF_000710305.1 Buceros rhinoceros silvestris | reverse complement strand
AGAGTATATGGACAGGTAACTGGAGATAAGCGGCTGTATCGAATTGGTGTTTGCACTTAGGAAGGTGGGAAGGGGCAGTCAGAAGGGTTAAACAGGCCTGGTTTTTAAAGCAGTAGAGAAAAGAAGCGTGACAGAAAAAACCATATTAAAAATAAAACCAAAACATAAAAAACCGTCTGCAAAGACAGACTTGGGCAAAAGCATTTCATGTGAAGAGTCATGCACACATATGGGATAAATTACCGAGAAAGGGCATGGAAACAAAACATCTTAAATGTGTATTTACAAGCGAAAGAGCAAGGGGGAGAAGATGAGACGGGGGTGTCGCTAAAGAAATATGATGAGAGGGACGGTGTAGGAACCAGCAGGAAATGGCAGCAAAATAGCTGCCATCAAAGGGGCTGGTGGGGCTGATGGCATCCTGCTCCTCTAGTTTGTGGAAGACCTTGGTCGCACCGCTCCTGCTGGATTTAGCACAGAGGCACAGTGTGATGTGCAGGGCATATGGACCTGAGGCCACAGGGAAGGAGAAGCTTGGGGGAAATGAAGTTAGGAAAATGGGAAAGAGAAGAAAAACACCTGGTCCCTTGTTCAGGGAATCCCTGTGGAGTTCAGGGCTGGAGGAATAAGTGACAGGAAGGGAGCGAGTACTCTTTGCAAAATATTCCCCTCGGCTGCCACACAACAACTCCTGTGGGAACCTACTTTTGGAATGTGTGGTGCTAAAACAAACCTTATCTACACCACAAAAATTAGAGTTATCTTCACTCCTTGACAAGGGTAACTGTGCTCGGGACTGTTCTGGTTCATATCTGTTCTGCTCCCCACATTCCCCCATGCTCCCAGTGAGATCTTTGTCGTGGCTGCAGGACTTAGTGCTGAACTTAAGTTTGTCCTTGTCTACACTTGCAGCTAATTCACATTCAGCCCTGGTTCAGCTGCTTCTATTGCTGACCCCTGTTGTCAGCAGTCGGTAATTTCTTTTTTTAGGACAAGCCTACATTGCCCTGGAGCTCAGAAAGGGCCTTAAATTAGACTTAATTCTATTCAGATGTAGTTAGCAGTATTTAATTAGCACAGTCCTGAAGCAAAAGTCAGCTATTCCTTGGATTGCTGGAGTGCATGCTGGATACTTTCCATATTGCTGCAGGAGTCTGACCTTTATTTTTTTTATCTTTAGCCCAAGAAATGTGTTGGGGCTTTTCAAGCCCTTTCAGAGTAGGGGCCACATCTTAATAGACAGATTCCTTTGCAGATGGCTTCCTGCTCGTTTGCAATTGCAAAACTTCACTGAGGCAATTACCATGATTGCAGACATGGGAATGTGACATTAGGAAAGTATTTAATGTATTCTCAGCATCTGTTACAGTACTGCTGCAAATGGAAACCATGGGGAGATGCCAGCACTATGGGTAGGACTCAACTAGCTTAACTTTGACTGGCTGGAAGTTTGCATCCAGTCTGAACTAGACACAGAGGTACTCTCGGTAGACAGTGGACAGATGCAGGTATATACAGAAGGTGATTCACCTGTCTTGAGTCGGTGTCTAAGGGAAGAGAAATGACTGATCCTCTGATGGTGCTCCATTTTCTGGGGAAATGAGTAGTGTAGAATAGCAATCCCCTAAGAGGCAGCTAAAATTAGGTGACTTGAATCCTGTCCTCTGTGACCATTGTGATTTTTGCAGACCACTGGAAACTGCCCCAGAAATGACGAGGCAATGCTAACTGCACCTCCATGTTAGCTGATGAATGATGAGACCTTTCGCTTGCCAGAAGAGTTCAGCTTATTCCCAGAATGTGATGCAGGAGCTGGCAAGAAGATATTCTACAGGAATAAGAAGCAGTAATAAAGCCAAATCCCAGCCTTCACATTAAAAGCCTTAGCTGTGTAAACCAAAGAGAGAAGATGCTCTGAGAGCTATTTGTTTTAACTTTTCTGCTTTTTCATGTAATTTCTTGCCTGTTTTCTCCCTTTTTTTTTTCCTATAGAGATGCCTACACCACATGGTTAATTGTCATCCTTCCTGAATCCATTTTAAAATGGAGCTTCAGACAAGACTACTGAACTGCTTATCTGAGAGTCTGTCAGTTCTCTGAAATATCTTCATTTGGCATGACATAATTAAATATGGGAACAAAGAAATAGAGAATATTAATAACATTTATATCCATTTAAAAAATACCTAAATTTCAGGCCCTGAACATGAAACAATGCCAAAAGACAATAAGGAAGCTCCAGGCTGGGTGACACAGGAGAGCTTGTTGGGTTGGGTGCAGCTGGAATCTGCAATGGGGGTGCTGTATGAGCTCTGCAGTGTGGGAGAAGATACAGCCATGATATGAGAGGATTGATTCCTCCTCGTTTCTGGATAGGAAGAGTTAAGGCACCTTCATGGCCTAGTGTCTTGAGAGGAAATAAGCATCCATCCCCACTGCAGCCCAGAGCCAGCTGCCAAAATGGCACAGACTCAACTGACCAAGGTGGGTATCCTGAACAGGCTGGGTACTGCAACATAGTGAGGTTTCACCTCCCTCATCAACTCCTCCAGCATGTTTTGAGGCTTGTGCAGAGCTTGGTGTTCGTTGCAGTTTCATGTTTTCCAGCAGAGCTTGGTGTCTGTTGCAGTTTCATGGTTTCCAGCAGAGCCTGCAACAGCCCCAGGTGGTGACTATCGCAAGCCTTGAGAGCAGCATGTCTCAGGCCAGAGCTTTTCGCCTCAGCCTTTCCTATCAATTACCTAGCTGGATCCTTGTTCAGAGTGCTGGCTTCCGTGGATCTGCTCCCTACACATCCACCGACATCACGGAGGGCAGTGGGATCCAGCAACCTTGCAGCTAGTGAAAACATCTCATTTGCTTTGTGGTATCTCCCTCTTGTGTTATAAGGAAATACCAGCTCGACTGCTGTCTGCAACACGGTCTGCAGGGCAGGTACCCATCCAGGGGACTGTGGCTAGCACCGAGGACTATATGTGAACACAAACCTAGCATACGTGAACGCTACAGTGGCCAAAAGACTCAGCGTCTTCCCCTGCTCCACCATCTATTAATCAGCAGGTCCTACCAACAGAGCTGCTGATGGGGTTGTGTTGTGAACCAGACCTGGGAGCTACACCGAGTATTAAAAAACCCCTCTCCATCCATCCTTTGTTACTAACTGAAACTGGGGCACTTCAGTGACCTAGCTCAAACCATGGCTTGCCAAAGAGCAGCATCCGCGCCACTGAGAGGCGAGGTGAAATCTGGGTCAAAATGTGCAGCTGGAAATGGTGATGGTGGAGGAGATACAACACTGAAGCAGATCCTAAGAGTTTTGGGGGGGTTTTAAACAGCTTAAACCTACCTTTTAAGAAGTTAGCCAGATGCTTGAACTAATGTGATCTGTTTCAAGTGAGCTGTTAGGGGCAAACTCCCGCTTCTGAGAATTTAAAGTATCTTTGAGTACTCAAAGTACTTTAAGTACTTTTGAGCCTTTGAGTACCTTGGTCTGCGTGGCA
>NW_010426465.1:5958-6968 GCF_000710305.1 Buceros rhinoceros silvestris | reverse complement strand
CAGGAATTGGGCCCCTGTGAACACTCTGACGGGGCACTGCCACAGAAATCGTTCAGCTTGCCTTCAAACCGTCTTTCCTCTTTTCTGTTACAAGCCTTAGCGTGGCTCTGTGCTGAGACACATTGGGGAAGTAGTCCTGGGGCTGCTCCTGAGTGTAGTATCTTCTCTCCTTCTGTAGGAAAGACCACTTTTTGGCCTCCATTTCCCTCTTCCTCAGTTGTGAAAGTGCAACTGTTTACAGCAGAGCTGCAAAATCATCTGGATTGTTCCTCCCCCACAATCTTCTTTTTTTTTTTCCCTTTTCAGTTTCATTTTAAAGACTTTGCTTAAAGTGGACGTGGGAATGAGTGGTCAATGTTGGCAAAGAGCAGAAACCCTTAAATCAGCTTTGTGACACTAGTGAAGTGGTGAAGGGGATCGTGCAGCAAGTAGTAATGTTTAACCATGCCCTGCCGGGGCTGGGTGCTCAGCCGTGGGTCACTGGCTTTTGGGGCTGGAGATGATCCTTCGGCAGCCCCCTGGAAGCTGAGGAGCGGTGTGTGCCCATCTTCCGACCACACTGCGCCACCCATGTCTTCTCCAGGTTTTTGGGTAGCTCTGTCAGGCTGTGGGGCACTTCGGCTTGCGACAACTCAGTTATGCAATGTAAGCTGTATCTGCTTGCTGCTGCCAGATTGTGGAAATCTGCAAATAATTGCAAAGTCTGCTGGTTTAATTGGATTGTGGTGTATTTGCACAGATGGGTGAAGTCTTCCAGGCCAATATTTTCCAGGGTGGCTTAGCAGCCTCTCAGCTTTCAGGTGCCCGATGTGAGACAGCTTAAAAATGATGGGTTTCCATATTTTTTTTAAGAGAAGCACCCCCAAACTGAAGTAATCTAAATTCTTAATCACCCAGAAACCCCTTGCCCTTGAGATGGGGGATCTTTCATAGTAGCTTGATATAAGCCAAATTCTTAGAAATAATACAAGACATCTTAATACATCATTTGTTCAGCCGGAAAATCCAGC
>NW_010426465.1:0-5838 GCF_000710305.1 Buceros rhinoceros silvestris | reverse complement strand
CGTGAATGTGTATGTGTGCAGGCATTTATATAGAAAGTATAATGAAAAAACAGATATTTGCGTGTTAAGGGAAGGAGGAAAAGAAAGATATTTTATTTCTTGTGAGAGCTGGCTGTTGTTGTTGTTGTTATTTTTTTTAATAAGGTACAAAATGTTACTGTGGAACAGCGTCCCTGTGTGCTCTGGCCCTTTTCCAGGCCTAGAGCTAAGTACTTACTGGGGAAGAGAAAGTTTCATACTTGACTTTCTGAAGCATAGGCTGTTATCGCTTGTTAGAAGCTGAAAAGCAAAAGAATCAAATTACTTATTAAGTAAATGCAAACTCTGTAAAACTGTTCAGAAATAACCACCCACCCAACCACCCACACCCTAGGGCCCAAGCTGCAGATGCCCCATATTTGAATGTACAAAAGAAAAACAGTTTATTAGAATTATCATCATCTTTCTCTACCAATAATTTGCAATGAAAGAAGAAAGCTGCTGTTCTTACTGAAAGATTCCACTAAATCACTCTTGCAAAAATAAACAATTTGTAAGAAGAAATAAATGTTGTTAGGAGCATCCACCCTGGTAGCACCAACCTAAAATCAGTTCAGTTTAATAAAAAGAGTTTTAACAGGCAAAAAATGATGTAACTACATGATCTTGCTGTAACCGTTATCGAGAACGTGACCTTGGAAGTCTGCATGATTGTAACGAACTTGAGGTGCCCTAGTGCTAAAGTCAGTCTCGAAAAGAGGACTTCAGCAGCTTTGAACCAAAGCTAGTTGGCTTTGTCAAGCCTTCACAGAAGCTCTTCCAGATCACATGGTCAGAGCTGAAGTTAAGCCTTCACTTGTGTAGCCCGAGTGGACCTCACTTTCTTCTGCGAGCACTTTGCACGATTTTGTTGTGTTGATTAAGTTGTTGTCTTAAAGCTCGTGGACCTGAAGCCGTGCTACTGCCGGAGAGTTTCGAGTCTTTTTTTTTTCCAGTACAATGAGTTCCGGGTACCTGTGAATAAGCAGGAAGTCTCAAAATTCAGAAGACTTTAAAAAGAACCCTAACGCTTATTCTTTTGGAAACCTCAGCATTATTAAAACCCCGAAGCGACCTTGCACCCTCAGAGCTGTGTACTCATTAGAGCCAACCTCCACCTTCCCACCAGGCACCCTGAGAAGGCTTATTGCCAACCATCTTCTACAGCGTTAGAGACAGATTTTCAAAGGTATTTAGACACCTGAATGCCTTTGAGGAGTTGGCCCTGAGTTCTCAGCAGGCTTAATTTGGCCTGGTGGGTGGCTGACTAGCCACTTTTGATTTTGTTTCTAACTCTGGGGCTGAGCAAACCAACGACAGCAGAGAGAGGCAACTTGAAGGAAAGGTCTAGCAAGGTCTAATACTTGCTCTGAAGACTTGCAAGGAGCATGTCAGAAAGGGCTTGCCACTGGCCTGAGAAGCTTTGGCTGCTCTCGGATTCTTAAGGCTCTCTTGAAACAATGCAGTGCTGTAAGCTTAAAATTGTTTAGATACCCATAAGGCCAGAGAGGGCTTGGATTACTTGTTGGTAGTTTTGGTCATTTTGGAAAGGCAAGGAAGTTCTGAGAGGCTGCATATGGCTTGTGAGTACTGGAGATCACCAGGACTAGAAGAACTTATTTTAGGACCTCATCATAGAGATCTGAAGAGCAGTTGCTGAGTCAGACCATAGCTTTTGCTGCTTCTGTGATTCCCCACCTGTCTGTTGCAGATTTGGGGTGAGGGGCAACGTCAGAAGAGTTGCCTGGGCTATGTTTTGTCATTGTCATTCAAGTAAGCTGTTAAATACAAACTACAATATTTGCCATGCTTTGTCCTTTGCAAACGTTTTGGGGTTTGTTCTACTTTTGAGTGGAAGTTGTTCTCAAAAAGCCTTGCAAACTAGAGATAACAAGGTGACAAATCCTTTAAAGCAGTGCTTTCAGGTACTTGTCTTTGAATAGATGTCCCAGTTTAGCTGCTGGCATCCAGAACAAAGGGAGTAATCAGGCAGCTTGTTAGAATCAAAACCACAGCAGATGAGACTTGTGCTCCGAGAAATGTTTAACTCCTTATGAGAGAAACCCAGAACACATGCTGGTAAACACAAGGGCCCTCTTTTTCCATCTTTTTCATAAGCAACTGTAATCATGGCCCCAGTGCGTTTTGCAAGACTGGCATCAGTGAGATAATTCTTGCCTTTTGGCTTGCCACCTTCCTCTGCTCTTTTAGGCATGGCTGGTTCAGACCCCATGAAAGGGGTTAGGACTGCTGATGGCAGCCCATTGGTAACTGGGCTCAGCAGACTCTTGCCCTGGCACGACTGTCACTGGTGGAGATGGATGGAGGTGGAGCACTTATGGGGAGGAGCAAGGAGTTGTAAGTTTGGCTACTGGCAACTGGGCTGCAAATTCTCAGAGGCCTGAGAAAAGGGGGGTGGGGGGGATCCTTTTGAACCTGATAGGCAGGTTGCTCATGAGAAGATCAACTTAAAAACTGTTCTTGGGTTGGTTTTTGTCTTAGGCGGTGTCCCCCAAAAGGCTGTGTTTGGTTTCAGTGTGGGGTCACTAGGATGACAAGGTTTCTTTTGTCTTGAAGTGCCTGTCACCTACCTCATAATCATTTTCCTGTTGCCATGTGCTTGCAGAATCCACTTTCAATTTTTCTCTGTAATAACATCACGTTACTGTAGGTTAATGCCCTGGCTTTTGAATCCTTGAGCTTTACAGTTCCCTTGCTGGGTTGATTAACATGAACAAGATGTGGTAAGCTTGAAATGTAATGGGTACTGTTATATTTGTAATTACCCTGGCACTGAAAGACCTTGACTGAGATTGAAATCCCACTGTACCCGGTACTGTACAAAGCGTTTCCAACAGCTTAAAGTCTAAACAGATTAGAAAAAGGGTGAGGAGAGAAGTTGTAAGTGCCAAGAGTTGCAGCAATGTGCAGAGCGTGACCCAGAGAAGCCAGAACCAGAACTCAAGCCTTGATAGTGATCGGTTACTTATTGCCATCATTTTGCTGTGTGAGATGGGTCATCTCCCTTAAAGGGTTTAGAAAGTAGCCAGACCAGTTCCTCTGTTTATATAAGGAAGATGTTTGTAGACCTCTTGATCCTAAGGCAATTAATATAGCCCATGGGAAGAAAAAAAAAAAAAAAGGCTGTGTTAGATTCTCATGTAAATGGCACCCAGAATGCCTAAAATTCTTACAGATGCAGATGGTTTTGTGTCTGATTATTTTTTTTTGGTGAGCAGCCTCTTTGTGGTCAGTTGTAAGCATCACATTTACATAGTTCTGTATTTCTGAAAAAGCCTATTGCATAAAGTTGGGCTCCTACCAAATGAAAACAAAACACAACACTAACGAAAAATAACAAGATCTTCCAACAATGTTCAGTAACTGAGTTAAGATTAGTGCTGCATTCTGGGAAAAAAAAAAAATACCCAGGCTCCATATGATTTCATGCACTAAAACCTTTAAACATTTCGGAGGAACAGAACATGTGACATAGGGTGTTTTTATTTAATGAATGGCTTCAAGAAACGGGGCCAGTGTCCCTTCTCACAGATGAACGCCTTGTGCCAAGCGCGTTGCCGTACAATGTGTCATCACTCGGGAACCTAAAGAATTGTATTTGAGAAAACATTGCTACAAAATATCATCCCCTTCCCAGAAAGGTTCACTTCAGGCTTTGTAGAAAAACAGAACAACTCATTTCCACTCAACATAATTCATCGGTTGAGAAACTTTCTTAAAGGCATAGGTCATGGAGCAAGTGGCTGGAAAACTGTTGAATCTCGTAGTAACAATAACAGTTCGTCATTATTATTATTACTTGCCTCTTGCATTGCGTCTTCTACACTCGGCAGATTTCACAAAGTTAAAACACAGTTAATGCTGCCCCACCCTGGGGAGGGGGTGAAGTGTTGGTGGAAGCTTTAAGGGGTCTGTGCAGAGGTGTGCTCCTGGAGCTGGAGCTCCCTGAAAACTGATGGAGAGGAGAGGAGAAGGGAGAGGGAGAGGAGAGGAGCTGTTTAGCTGCCACGAGAAGCCCCTCGTTAAGTTCTCATGTCAAAAATTTGCTATTCTAACAAAGTGGCAAGGGTTTTATGTGAGGTATTAAACAGGAAGTCTTACACAGAGGGAGTTATACTGGCTTGCAAATGCTTTTCTTCACATGGTGTGTTTTGTCAAGCAAATTAAGCCACTTTACAGCAAGCAACCATTTTACGGATTTAAGCCTCACCTCCACAAAAGTGTTGTTTGCTGGGATAGCTCAGCATAAGCATGTGTTTGTGTGTGCTTATTTTTAGGGACTGTGTATGAACATCCTTTTCGATGTCGCTGGTGTGAAAATGGAAGAGTTGATTACCCAGAAGGGTGTATCACAGCTGGCTGTAGGACACTCCCAGCTTCACCTGCTTGAAAAGCAGTTTAAGCTCTCTCTCATTTTGCACTTCAGGCAAGATGAAAAAAAAAAAAAAGTAGTGTAAGCCATACCAGGAGGTTCTTCCCTAAGATTAAATCAGGGCGGTTTAGAGGGACTGCTCCTTTAGCAGGTCAAGGGAAGGGTGGTGACAAGCAGAGAGCTCCAGAAAGAAAAGAATGAGTAACTTTTGGTGCTAATAATTTAATCCGTATCTTCCACAGATGTAACTGTTTGTGTAACTTGCCCTACTGCACGATGAGAGGATCCAAACCACTGCACCCTGATCCCACCCAAGGCTCCCGCAAGGTGCGTGACAGGGCCCACACCCCTGGGCACAACTGCCCTGCACCGGCGGCACGGGCAGTGGGGAGCAGAGCCCCCTCAAAAGGGCAAGGCAGCAGGGCTGGGAGCAGGGACCCTGCCGGCTGGGGCAGCCAGGGGCAGAGGGGATGCTGTCGGGAGGGAGGCCGAGTCCTGGCACTGGTCTGATCTCTGTCCTTAGGCTCCCTCTAGAGTTTACATCAAATGAGCAAAAGGTCTTAAACTCGGCTTGTGCTGCACCCTGTCCTTACTGCGCAGCACGCAGCGTGGGGCTGGCATCTCCCAGCACCACCCCCGGCACTGCTATGGCCCTGGGCACCGCTCAGTGATATCCCAGGGCCCTCCTAAACTAGAATGGCTCCTTCGTCCCTGACAGTCTCCGCCGCTGAACCTCTCCGGGCCCTAATCCCACCCAGCAGCGAAGGGCTCCTGAAGCACATGGAGAATCTCCCCAGTGCACTCAGGTGCATTCTCGGGGCCTGCTCCTCGAATCCGATGGCAGCCTCACCCCACATCTCTCGAGGAAATTAGCGTTTTGCCTGAAAAAGTGGAGGTGTGGGGAAACAGCATCAGCTGAGTAACAGCAGAGGTGGGTGACAAGCAAACTTCCTCGAGCCTCCAGCTTTTAGACAGGTCACAACGTGCCCCTGCCTTCCTCATCCTCAGCACTGGAGAACACATCCTGTTGAGGATCTGGGGCGTCAGTCCCAATTTCCCCGCTATTTGCAAGGGAATATTGAAAATCCCAAACAACCCCCATGCTTTACGTGTGCAGTTTCGCTGTGCTTTGCTGGTTCACCTGACAACTGTATAAAGTGCTGGGGAAAGGAGGGTAGCCAAAATGAGGACGGGAAGGCTGCCTAAGTGGTTCTGGGGGAAAGAAAAACAGCGAGTAGCTCTGCCAGTGGAAAAGCCCAAAGAAGAGAGAGGAGCGGGGTACTGGGAAGAGAGGGGCCAGGGTGTTCAGAGGCTGTTAGAGGAGCCAGAACATACCTCGCACTCCCTATAAACACTCCCCCCTCCTTCCTGGTTCACTCCTCCAACTTTTGGTTGGGGTTTGGGGTTTTGTTGTTGTTGTTGTTGTT
>NW_010426464.1:41104-45407 GCF_000710305.1 Buceros rhinoceros silvestris | reverse complement strand
TTTTTTTTTTAAAAAAAAGAGAGGTAAAAGGAAGATCATGTAAACATGAGTGTGAGGAGAAAATCACAACAGCCCTTCCGTCCTTTCTAGTGATGAATACGCAGCCTTCCTCAAACCAGCACAAAACTACATCTTTCATTCTCATTTTTCACCAGAGGAAAGTTTTAAGAGGGACCGACTTCCTGCAAAAATTTCCCATTAAAAGAATGTCACAACAGCAATTAAGACATGACAGAAGGAGATTCCGACGTGGGTTCGGGATTTATATGGCAGTGCTGGAGCTGAGAGCCCATGTGATTCCCTCTCGCAAGGTCACTTGGGATTGGATTCGCAGAAGACCCGGCGTAGGTTAAGCAAACAAAGCCCATTGTTTGCTTTTCTTCAGGGAAATTGGTTGCTTAATTTTGTCCCTTGCTGTTGGAACCATGCTCCAGCCGTGGGGACAGGAGCAAAGGAAGCATTGTCTGTCATTCTTGAGCTGTGTTGAAGACAGGGCTGGCCACAAAAGCCCAGCTGCGTCAGGGCTGCTCAGGCGTGGTGCTCCCTGGGGACAGCGGGATGCCCTCCTGCTCCCTTCATGGGTGCTCCATGGAGGAGTGGGCTCGTGTGGCGCAGAAGCACCCACCCGGCCTGCGCTGTGCCTTTGGGGGTGCCTTCCTCTGCTGCCGGGAGCACGCACCTCTCCGACTGCTGCAGCCGTCGATCAGAAGGGACAAGAGAACGGCAGGAGCCCATCTTTTTTACGTAGCTGTTTGGTGGAGGGAGGGGCTGCTCCCTGAAACTCTGGCCAAGCTGCAAATTCACCACAGATCTTCAGCTGTCAGCCGGCCATTTCACAAACAATTACCAAAAACACTTGACCCCTGCCGTGTCCCGGGTATCCTTCAAGCAGCGGCTGCCGCCTGTGACCGGTCCTGCAGTACCAACATGAGCTTGACTCCCCTTTTGACAGTTACTACATCAGATACGTTCAGCTTCGTTTTTCATTATAGCGGTGGCTTTCTGAGGGCAGACAGGGTTACGCTTTTCTGCCTGTCTTAGAAAATCAACCTGTGATTCAAAAATTAAGCTGTGCTCTTCCAGTGTTTTGTCACTCCCGGTAGTAGATAACCGGTGTGTCCCGTTGACTTGACCGTTACCCTAATGATGCTAACTGAGGTGGGAAGTCATCTAGTTGTTCTTTAGCCAAGATAAGTCTGGGTCAACAGAGCAAGCACACAGAGCACACGGTGTCTCTTTGTTAAACAAGAAGGTGCCATTTCTAAATAACCACTTAACTACAATCTCATCTTGAGCAGAGGTCGCTCATCTCTATACTCCCAGAAATAAGAGTACTGTGATAAAATCAGCACCAGGAAGGACACGGGATTAGAAAAAGGGGGCAGGGAGCAAGGATTTAGGAAGTTGAGAGGATGTGCCTAAATCTCAGAAAATGCTCACTTTCCCCAGACAAAAATCTACCATTTAGATCTTGAAATCTGAGACTCGCAATAGGAACACAAGCTCTGCCAAACCAGTCGTGTTTTCTGCAACTCTGACTTGGAATTCTGTGCAACAGCTTGTGAAAACAGGTGGTGAGTGTCCAGTTCAGACTTGGAAGCAGTGGACTGCTGTAAAATTCCCATCTTCCCACCCCTTGATTTAGGAATTTCCGTGTCAAAAGAAAATAGTCAGCACAGCAAACAGACTGAACTATGTTGTAAAAGCCTTGTCTTTTTAATTACAATAGCTTTGAAATACACAATGTCTTTTGAAGATTTTTACGGTGCCAGTAATATAAAAGAACTGAAATATTTGCCATTATCTTATCAAAGTATCAGGCCTGCAGCTTACAGGAATATTTTATGAGTGGCAAGCCAGAAAGACTTGCTTTTTCATTCCCGGGTCACATTCACAGCTATGCAACAAGAAAGAATAAGCCCCTCTCTCTTTGAAAGAATTGATTTGCTTCATTAAAAGCCAAGCCCTTTCTCTCTTGCCAGCTGAAATAGCTGCCTTTGTATCCTTAAGTGAAATCGTTAAAAAACGTGTCAGTCTGAGAGATGTGTTTTGCCCAGGTATTCCTGAAAGCCACTGAGCACCACAAGTCAGTGCTATGAAATTATGCTGCACCACTCTAGGCATTTGTTTCTCTTCCCAAACAGAGCATCATTGTTCTTATTTAAGGAAATAATCTTCACAAAGCTGAAATAATTATTCAGTCCAAACAGCCCATAGCAAGTGAAACAGTCTTTAGACAGCTGTCATGGCTCAGTCTTCCGGAAGCTTTGATTTTAATGAAACTCATTAAGGAAAGAAATTAACAGAAATTAACAGGAAAATATCATAATTTGTCTTGTTTCATAAAGCTTGAATGGAGACAAAAGGCTCTTTACCATGACATGTAATGTGACCAGTCAAAACTCTCGATGTCACCGAGTTTCGCATGCTGAGTAAATAAACCCAAAGTTGCTTATGTTGCAGCTCCACAGTTTGGTGCAGTGAAACGAAAACGTGGAATGAGAATACAGTGTCTTTGGGCGCTAAGGAGCCTGTCTCCTAGCATCTGTACACTGTGTGCTCGTACGAGCACGCGGGAACAGTCAGGGTAATGAATATGCTACCTGTAAATATCCTCAGGTAATGAAAGATGAAGGGTAATAAACTCTCTGGAGAAGGGGATCATCTTATAGACAGTTCATGACAACTGTTACTTTCTGCAACACTTCAATGGAGGGGGAAAAAACCCTCTATTTTCCAGATACATATTGGTTATCTAAGTTCAGAAGCACAAAAAGGAACCACTTCACTGTGGTTATTAATTTGAATTGACAGAGAAGCATGCGGTGCTGTAAGCAGCTCAGAGAGGCAGAGACAGTAACATCGACATATCTTGGTTTAGCGTCCTCAGCCTCTCCCCGGGCACTCACTGGTGTGCTCTCCCTCCACGGAGCCTGCTGCACCGCGGCCTCATCCCAGCAGGACCGCAATGTGGGATGGGCATCTCTCAGTGAGAGTGGCTGGGGTAAAATCCTGCCCTTCTGAAACCAACTGAGTTTTACCTCTGGCTTCCAAAAGGACTGGGATTTCGATCCCAGAGAGTTGTGAAAAGAAAAGGAAAGAGCGTGTGCTCAGAGGGAAGGAGAGGGGACAGATGGAGAGCAAAAGGGGCATGGAAATCCACAGACCCCATCTACAAACTAAAATTCTTCCTGGAGTCACTCTTTGCTCCTCCACAGGGACCTGTTTTTGCTGCAGAAATGTGGAGGAAAACTACTAAGAATGTTAAAGAAAACCATTACCTATTTGGTGTTTGCCCCTTGCCACCTGCAGTGGCAGTCAGCTGCTGGGGCTGAGCCACGCTATTCTGCCATTGTGTTACTAATGTTACACGGACACGGTTACTATCACCTCCTAGAACAGGAAATATGTATAAATCTATGTTAAAAGACAAGGCAGCGCTTCGGGGGAAATAAGTCTTAGCTCCATGTAATTTAGCAACAATTTTCTTCTGATTACTCGTGGAGCTCACAGTAAGTGTCAGTGGCACATGGCAAGTGCCAGGATCCACGGGGGCAGATACAGAGCAGGTACAACAGACGGGAAGAGTCAAGGGAGAAAGCAGAAGCTGGTGGCAGCAGGGAGAGAGGACAGGTAAAGGAAACCAAGACTAATGGCAATGCTGTTGAGAAAAGTAAAAGGTGTCGAGCCTTCAGACAAAGGAATTTTGGAGAAACAGGCAACAGCAAAATGACTCTCATCCAATTTATACAAAGCCTGAATGATAACACAAGCCACAGAGGACACGGCTTTGGAAACCAGGTCCTATCCAAATGGCTTCCGAACAAGCTGTATGTGTCTAAACTGGAATCACCTGGACCTTCCTTCATCCCAGCTGACTAGGAAATGTGTGTCCCCCTTTGAGTTAGGTAATTCTGATGTTTATGCAAAATTGTACACTGTTTCTGATCAAGAATACCAGCAACATCTTTCATACTAACTGGTCCATGCCTAAAGCAATGTGAATACAGCTGTTCCAAAATAAATAGTTAATCTACTAAAATCACTTGAGACAAACTCATGAGAATGACCAGAACTCAACCCCACAGCCTACACGGTTAATACTATTTACAAGCCGGGAAAATGCATTGCAAACTTATTCTGTTAAACTTTCTGGACTTTTAAATTATGGAGGAAAGCTACTGAAATACATCAAAAGCAAGAGTACCTCCTTACAGTCCCTCAGACTATTTATCATATGCTTTTGTCTAGCAATGGCATGAGGATAGACTAGGATTAGATTTAACAAACCCTCCTGCAATGT
>NW_010426464.1:40571-41045 GCF_000710305.1 Buceros rhinoceros silvestris | reverse complement strand
AATGAGGATATACTAGGAGTGGATTAACCAAACCCTCCTGCAATGAAGGGAAATGCCTGGATGGCCTCCAGGAGGTTGTATCTGCCCCAACCACTATGTCAGAGCCATTTGAGGAACACAAATGAGTGGAGAGATTAGGGATGGATGAATCCTGGATGTTGAACTGCTGTGGGTGCAACAGCTCTTCCTGACCTAGCAGCAGTGACTTCCTGCAAAAGGGAACACTCCCCACCACCACCCCCCACACCCCCAATCATCCTCCTCTCACCCATATTCCCTCCTCCCTGACTCTGAGAGGGCACTGCAGTTCTCTTTCGTTGGCACTCCTTCTCACGTGACACCTCAGACTACTTACTTAGGCCTGAAGACTACCTTACATGTCCTCTACCACACAAAAAAACCAGACATGAATGATTCAGAAGTACACGTTTTATCCATTTCTCCCGTTTAAAATCAGGGCAGCCAAATGCTAAT
>NW_010426464.1:30534-40368 GCF_000710305.1 Buceros rhinoceros silvestris | reverse complement strand
TGCCTAGAACAGGCCAAAGAGGACATCACTTGCCTACACGTGGATGTTTAGCTGTAAGCCCCATCACAGTTCCTGAGAGAACACCTAGGAAAATCAAACCGTTATGATATGGCTCTTTACTCTTTGCTTTTGCTGCTGTGGTGAGCAGAAAGTACTCCATAAAAATCCTTCTGCTATCTTGATTTGATTTCATTTATTCTGGCATGCGATATGCAGTGTCTCTAATACTCATTCAGAACAGTTAATTTAAAATCGCTCGCACTTCATCAGCTTTCCTTTTATATCCTCCCTCTTTCTTTTTCAAAGGAGGGAAAATACCATTTATTCACCTTGTTATAAAGGAATCCCAGTGAAGACCTTTGCAAACCTCCTACTGTCTAATACTTCCACACCGTAAACATGAAATTCTTTACTCTCCAGTACTTCCCTTTTTCTGTAATCCCTACCTCTAATTTGTGTGCTCCTGGAGCTGACCATCCCAACAGCAGCTCAGTGACCCCAACTACCTGGCAAGGAGAACAGTTCCCACAGTTCCTGCTTTGGGAAGAGGTCAGCACGTATCTCTTAAATGCAGATACGGTGCAGAGATACATACCGACCCACTTCAGCCTCTGCTCTCTCATCTATAAATTCCAGTCCAAGGATGACTGGGAGAGGGACCTGTATTTCCATCACCATTCACTCCTTCACAACACTTGACTGAGGGGGCCTGTCTGTTCCCTCAGTTAAAGCCAGAGACTCATACCAAGAAACTTTTATCAGGAACACGGAGCCCCTGTAGATCAAAGCAAAACCCTTCCCTCCCTATTTATATTGGAAACTTCAAAACAGCGACCGCAGCCTTTGCCACCACTTTGGCTGTTATGGGAGAGCCCGTCCTTTGCTTTCAGACACATTCATCTTACATAGGATGACAAGAAAACACAGTCAAAACTTTTCATTGCTCTAGTCTGAAAAAATGCTTATTTATTCTGTGTTATAAAGGAAGAAAAGCTTTGAGAACTTAATAGGCAGGTTTGTTGATGAAGTACTTTAAACATGAAACAAAGCATCCTCGTTATCCTTTTCATGAGCATATTTATGGGACATTTTTAAATTCTGAAAACAACAGCGTGTGGCCACTGCATCTGCAATCTTCAGATTTTCCACTACTTAACTTCGGTTCCAGAGAAACATAATTCAACCAATTTCTATGGGACCACTACATAGTAAAACTGGGTGATGCCACGGAGAATTTCTTTCTCCGTGCTCATATTGTCACTTACTGCAAAAATAGCAAGATCCAACATTCCACGAAAGGCAATTTTTCATACACCCTGCAGCAGCCCATAACAATTTACAAGTAAAACAGGAGTAAAACGGAAAACTCAGAGCACTGGTTTCATTTATGCCTGGTAATCTGTGTGTGTGTGTGTGTCCTGGATGCAGGTGATGTTGGTCAGTTGGGGGTAATTTCTGTAAAATCACAGACCTGCGTTACAGCTGGCAGGAGGCTTGTTTCACCTTAGGAAACGTGCTGTGACTTAGTGGAGGCTCACTTTTGTCACCGACGTTACTCTGGTGGACAGAGACCTCATTTTAAGACCAAATCCTGTCTCATATAGTAGCATCTGCGCCTCAGCACTGCCAAACATGTACCCCCTTCCTGACGGGCTAGTCAGCGCCAGTTAAGCCTAGCAAATACATCCGTACACAGCACTTTAGCAATACAGCACGGGCAAAATCCTGCTAGCTTTCTTCCATAATATTTGCAAATTCTGTAAGAGTTGATTATTTATACATTAACCCACTGACTTCATTTCTTCCATCTTATACCCATCCATTGTAGATGTAGTGTTGCTGCCACTTGCTCTGTTAGGCACGAATTAATGCATCGGAGCCATGTAATTAATGCACCCTATTTTGTCGAGGCTGTATGGAATCTGCTTTGGAGAGGCAAGCTGCTCTATCCTCTGGGGACAGAAATAGGATGGGATTTTTTTCCCCCGTTCAGTTCCATGGATCAAGGTAACTTCAGAGCAGTCACCAGCAAATTTTTGATGAGATTAAAATTGCAATGTTCCGTGTTTTATGCCATTTCAGGTAGAGATGATTTGTGTGCATGCAGCAGCATGACACTGATATAATAGAAGAGAACTCTAGTTGACACGGATATTCAGAGGATGCCGTTATCAGGGCAGCCAAAGGACCGAGGACAAAGGACCGATTTACTAAGTCAGAATATGACTGTGCATTTCTAGGTTTTAAAAACGAGCGAGGAAACCTCGGGAACCGCCAGCCTTTCCCAGGAAGCAGTCGTACAAGGCAGACAGCTTGTTCCACTTAAATGCAGCCCACTGCAATAACGGTGTTACTTGGGAAATGAAGACACAACATACAGTCTTTTCTCAGTGCTTTACAATTCTCAGGTCAAGTGCTAATACATATTACAAAGCTCTCTCTGGCAAGTATTGTTAGAGCTGTCATTAAAGACCTCCGAAAGCCTTAGCTGTGCAATTGAAAATGTTTCCAAATCCTCTTATCCCAAACATAACAAATCTCGCTGTTGTTAAATCTGATGTTTTGTGTATTTGATACTACTTGGCTTATCGAGGGGGCTGGGGAATGTTTTCGTGCAATAGCACAGAATCTCCAGGAACGGAATAATGCATCTCCACGGCATGGGAATAACGCGGATCTCTGGGAAGGGATTTACGCAGACTGATGGAAAAGGCAAAATCAAAGTCTACCTCCAGTACAGTGTGAAGATGATTCCAGGATTAAAAGGCACAGTAATGCTACCCAATTACAGCTCCGCCTGGGTCATGCGCTACGCATAGCAAAAAGAAGCAAGATGGCAGATACCCTGGGTTATTTTAATTAATTTAATCATGTGACTAATTGGTCTCTGCTGGGTTTCTGTGGTAACTGCTTCCTAAGTGCTGATGGGCAATTGTGTTAAATGTAGCTTGGAAACTGCACGTAGGGTGCAGTGCCTTCTAGAGAGCAAAGGGAATTGTACAGCTGTGCGGGGAAGGTGCTCCTGCTGGGGCACTGATTGTCTCCGAGCAGAATGTTTACAGCTGTACTGTCCTCTTTGCTCCTCTGCAAGCACATTTCCCAAAGGAATACGCTTATTTGCAGAAAATGTGCTCGACTTTCTTCCTCTGGGGATGAAAGTAGATCTCCTGTAGGAATATGTGACGGCACATGTACATGGCAGGGCACACGCTCTTCGGAAACAAAGGGAGAGTGGCTACAGAGCTATGCATGCAAAACTGAAATGACTCCTGCCTGCGCAGCGTGAGGCCCTGGAAACCAGAATGTCTTCTTAGCGGTGGCTGCATTCGAGGGTAAATCCATTATTGAGCCCTGACACAAACAACATGCAAAACTGCTTTTTGCCAACTGCTCCTGCACGTCTTGTATTATTCATGAAATCCCTAAATCCGCACGGGTCACAAACAGCACTGTAAACCGGCACGGAGCCGCCTTCAAAATAGGCAAACAGGAGAGTGACTTGTAAAAGTCATTCTTTGCTTCACGGGCTGCATTTCGTATCGCCATGAACAAGAAGTTGTCATCCTGCTGGATCCAAACTTACACCCGCGTCTCTTCACATGATTAATTTAACAGCACGAATGGGAAGATGATTAATAATAGCAACCTACATTCCAGTAATCACAACTGCACATAAGAAATGACTGTTTAATGGGGTGGTAAGTTAAACCCCATTAAGGGCATGGAGAAAAAACAACGGAGAATCTCCTCGGTACCTTTCACCAAAAAAAACCCCCCAAACTTAAGAAAATACCCGTAAGACAACACAGGACACGCTGCAATACAGAACACAATATGGAACAGTAAATGCCATACCTCATCCTAACCTCTCCAGTGAAAATGCAGATACAGGTTAGGAAATGTAGGAAGACACAGCCAGAGAGAGGTTAAAAGCTTGGTAGCTGTACCGCAAAAGCCAGAAAGGTTCGGCTTAATAAAGCAAGGGAAAGGATAAGGCAGAATGGTGAAGGAGGAAAAACGTGCATTACCTGCCTGCTCTGGGCTACTGAAGAATAAAGAGCTAGCACCTAAGTGTGGCGGACCTGGGCAGTATTTTACTTAAAATAAACTAGCTTTAAATCTAAAATACTTTATAAGCTTTATCAGCAAACAGTGATAGTTATAGATCACAACATACCCAGACAAATATCTAACCCCTCATTTTTCCTGTTGAAATGCCACCCCAGCCTTGCAGCTGGGGATTCAGTTCTCATCCTACTGATGTTAGTGGAAAAACTGCCCCTGACATCCACAAGACCAAAATACCTCCTCTGTTTTGAAGCTGCTGGTCAGTACCTTATTGCATATTCTGTTCTCAATTTATACTGAGTTATTCAAATTTAAGTTCAAGGCTGAAGAAACAAAAAGCTCAAAATAACCACATTTGTGATGAGCTGTCTTTAGGAAGCCAATTTTGGGAAACATTTACAAACTCTGAAGCACACTCTAGTATCTCTGCTTGTGTTCTTAGGCACAGTGAAGGTTAGCTCGTGAAGTTAGGCAGAGTGAAGGTGCTACACATTACGTGTTATATTGAGAGCTCCGGATATAATGAATTAAGAGTTTTGCATGATACTTCTTCAAAAATAGCCCTTACTATGTGAGACTGAACACAACCTCACCTACTGCCTTAATCCTTTTTAAAAAGTCTTCTACACTTCCTGTATTTTCATCAATAGAAAATACTAGAAAAACCTCACGTTTTCAAAACACTTCAAGAGTGTGGTGACACTGACAACTGCATTACGAATGTTGAAAATTTTTATGGGAGGGAAGAGGATGACTGAAAGCAAGACAAACTTTTTTGTTTAAATGATAATAATATAGAAACCTTTCCAGTGACACTATAGCAAATCTACTGCTTCTCCAGACGCGGTAAGAACTAAATGCTGCTATTTCAATTCCTGCACTGGGCCAAAATCACAGCTGACGTAAGTAGCCCCACTGAATTTAGTAAAGCTGCGCCTGCCTACACCAGTTACGCATTTGGCCGACCAAATGGCACACGTCAGTTTAGATCTGGATTATGTCACAGAGCCCATCACGCTTGCTGTGCCATCAGTGCAAACGCTCTGATTAGGAAGATGGTTCTCGCCATAGCGATCAGCCCATTTGTTCATCTCGCCTGGCAAACTGCAGCTGACAATAGCCAATACCTGAAGAAAGGAGTGAAAAATATCCTATAATCTAGGGTTGTAGGATGCATCTGGGGTTTACACTGGCAGGCATCTCTGATGAATGAGGTCTGATTTCCATTGCTCTTTTACTTGGCTTAGCTCTACACTTTGCTAATAATCATCGGTTTTATCAAACCTATGCAACTGTAGTATTTAACTTCAGGCCCACTTCAGCTACTCCTCCGGACAGAGCACTCCTGGTTATTTCAGCAGCTCGTGGCTCAGGCCCTTAACAACTATTCATGACAGCGCAGTCTAAATACGAGCAGTGTCATCTGGGGAAGTAATACTGCCCAGTGGGCTCTCCTTGCAGTTCTGCAGAAGTCGGAGGTGGCAAATGCACAGCAGACCGTTTACACCTTCCCTCTGCCAATGCCAGCTTCGGTATTTATGAGCGTTTGCTCGTCCCAGCTTAGTCCACCCCAAACAAAGCAGCTCATTTCAGGCCACAGTTCCAAGTGATAACACATTTAAATATGACACACCAAAACTGCAAAAGATAAACAACTTTCCAGCCTTCTCCTCCTTCTCCACAGGCTTAACACCTTCGTATTCCCCAGATCATCTCTGACCCCGCTCATCCCTTTAACCCTGCCTGTCCAAACTCCCTCCAAACCTTGCTGCTCCCTGCTCGATCCATCGATCAGCACCCACCCAGCTATCCTCCTCAAGAACCCGCCACGCCACACCCTCGCTATGGCCATTTAACCACACTACACCAGCATGGTCCAGCTTACTGCTCGTACCCATCCTCCGCTTCAGCCTCCTGTCCAGCATCACTCAGCCCACTAAGGCATGTTGTTGATGTTCTTTGGTCTGGTTTTTTACCCTGGGCATACTAACTCACTTTTGTCAAAATACAAGGAATTTAATTGGATTTTTTTCATTATTTCTAATTCCTCCAGAGAAATATTTTCTGTCCTGTCTGGTATCTGCAACTCCTGCTTTTTTATTATCATCTGCAGAGCTTGTGAACTTGCTCTCTGTGCTCTCATGGAGATCATTAATGAAATATGAAACAAGACCAAGCTCACGGAAGTCCCTCTGGCACTTCTCTATCCACAACCTGATATGCTGCTCTTTATCACCACCCTTTACTTTATGCCTGGAGACTGTTTTCAGGCCACTTGACAGTGTTCATATCCAAAGTAATTTGAATTAATCTGAGGGTAAGATTTCATAAGATGCCATTTCAAGTGCTTTACTAAATTCCAAAGCCATTAGAACTTCTAATTTGCCTCCCCCAGCTGATTTCTGTGCATGTGTGTACATACTAGCTGTCTTTGCTTGGCAAAACCCCTGTACTCCTCTGTTCCTCCTCGCCCATATGGTATAACTGCAGAAAATGGGGATTTGGATGAGTGGCTTTGTACATTGAAGTATCTGGGTTTTGTTGAAATTTTCAACTTTTTTCTAAAAACAATTAATTTTCCTGTAGGAAATTGAATTAAAAACTTTTGTAGAACACATAAAAACATTCCTCAGCATTATAAAGTAATTTTTGCGTTGGCAGTAAACTCGGGTCCTTTGGAATGCAATCAGCTTCTTATTTAAATGTCCAACTTCGTATGAAAATGCGGCCGCGCCTGTGCCAAAATGCGTTCATTTTTTTCCATGGAGAGCATCGAACTACACACAGACACCAAATAACACATCAAAAATAAACAACCTTATCCAGCAAACGTGACCCAGAGTCCAAATAAACTATGTTCACCTAAATATATTTGTCTAAAAGTTGTCACACACAAAAAATATATCCCAGCTGTTCTTTATAAAGCTACAACCGCCAGGTCATGCCTAACTGAAAGTTACTTTATTCTGTCATTAAGCAAATCAAATAAAAATTACTTTGGAACTCCCAGCTTCATTTCCTATGCTCAAGAAGAAAGCAATCTTCTTATATATTTTCTTTTTTTTTTTTAAACACCATACAAATGACTTCCAAATTTTCAGGAACAGTTGCTGGTTTTAATGATATATTGCAGATCCTTGTCAATATCTCTGCTGCTTCACACTTTTATTTCCTTAGGAACACTCGGCTGAGTACCATCTGCTCCTGGTGATTTACTGCTCTCGAGTTGCTGAAGTTGCTCCATAACTTCCTCCTAAGAGACTTCAGTTTCTGTTATGAGGCCACACGCTGATTTCCTGTGAAAAATGTCCTTGGAACAGGAATTTCCTCATCATCCTCTGCAGTGAAGATGGATGCAGAAAATTTTAATTTAATTTTTCCGTTGCTCCGCTTTTCCAGAAGGGCGTGGAGTCACGGCTGGGTGGCCTACAGGTGCAGGGGACTTACGGGTGGCTTTTGGTCTTTCTACAGAGATGCTTTTCCTACACCTTCTACAGTGCCTTGTGCATACGCCTTTCAGATAATTTCCTTGTTCTTTTATTCCTGCACTTTATCTCAGGGACCTTCGGTTATAACTGACTTGATCACATCTTCAAGTTTTTTGAAGGATGAGTTTTGTCTTAAAAAAGCAAAACACCTGGTTTTTCTGGTACAAGTGTGCCTTGACCCCACTGGCATTTCCACAGGTTAAAAATCACACTTCCAATCTGGACAAAAATGGCTTTTTCTCCCTTGCTGTAAGAAAAAAGCACAGAAACCACACGAAAACAGACTGCATGCAAAATAATGAAACTGCCTGTACACAACGTACGGACAAATCCTGATCCGGAGCTCAATGACAAGCAATGGGACACCACCCACTGCGACCGATGGAATCTCGATCAGCCCCAAAGGAAGAGCACCAAAAAGCAGAGGGAGTTTTCTGTCTCATCTTTCAGTTACAGTAATCATAGGTGTTGTTTGTAACAGTAGTAGGTAACAAATTTTCCAATAAATGTGTGATTTTTAAGCTGACAGTGTCCCTTTAAGCTTATACACTTCTTCACTTAACTATGCCAGATTTACTCTCCCCTTTCTACTTTTTCCTTGCTCAGAGGTATATGTACCATCTGTGCATCTAATATGGTGTTCTTAAATAGCCTCCAGAGTGATTCAACGCTGCTTTTTTTTTTTTTCGCCTTTTTTTTAAACCTTCTCGTGGTTAACCCTTTTCCTCGGTATTTTAGAGTTTTCTGTTTCGGAGCTCCTGGTCCTTCCTTTCTTCAGGATGAAGCTCCTATCTGCTGACATGGAAGTTAGGAGTACAGCTACCTGTTCTTTTCATGCCTGTGCATTAGATGAAAGTCAGGGGGGAGTTGCTTTATGAAGGCACTGATTTCTTTCAGATGCTTCGGCAAAGGCAGGCATGAGACTGAACCATTCAACAACGGCCAGAGTTGATCATTATTACTACTACTACTATCACTACTACTACTATTATTCAAACCTACCCCTCATAAATATCTAAACATCAGTGTTCTGGTTAGATCTCCAGATTAAGCTTTTAAGACTTCAGAGCTCTCTTCCACCCAGTTTAGCAGCACTGTGCACCATGACTGCAAAAGTCTGGGGGCTAAATGAAAAATAAGAGTAATTGTTGATGTCTAACCCAACAGGTTTCCCCTTTCACTTGACGGTCTGAATTTCAGAGGAGGGAAGGGCCACAGGCACAGGAGACACGCACTGCTGCATCCATCTATGATATACGGGGAAAATTACTGCATTTGGCCAGTGCTAATGGGGGAAGCACTCCCCAGTAAAGCGGCACCACTGAAGATGCTTCCCCTCACAAAGTCCAGATAAGAGCCAGAGAGACACTCTGCTCCGCTTTTCAAGTAAATGGACAGCAACGGAGCCACGTCTCCCCCTGCCCACCCTGTGTGTGCCAGCCACCAGAGCTGGCTCCTGCCAGAGCATCTCCACAGCCCCTCCATGTACTGGAGGCACAGTCTGGCCTTGTACTTCTTAGGCAGGAGATTAAATAAACCAAAACCCTCTGAAGCCACGTGCACACACACACATAACACACACACACTCCCCCCCTCCCACCCTCAAATCGATCAGATACTTTATGACTGTTTCTAAAAATCATTAAACATAGGTTTACTTTCAGACCAATTTAAATTCAAATACCTGAGCTGTAAATTCTTGGGCTTTTGACAGAGTGCAGCCTGTCACTGAATTTAGCTGGCCAGCAAACGGTCTTTTATTACTGCAGAAACCGTTTTCTACAGGAAAGGTATTTGACATTTTCAGACTTCTGCCCTGTAAAACCCATCTCCTTCTTCCAGCACGTTAAACACTCGGGCACGGAGCACAGCTTGATACACGGTGAGAAGCTGACTTTAACTAAAAATTCCCAGTAGTAGAATTTCCTGTTCATCCATCAGCTTGGAAGTCTGACCTCTGCGAGCCTCATTTAGACTCACGAGGCCAGATTCAAGGTTTACGTGTGTAAGGGTTTCTACAGCCTTCCCATAAACCAGTAAACATTTGCAAAAAAACACTAGAAGGGATGAAACTTTGTTACCTAGAAGGGGCCAAAAGACAGACTATATAATTTACTTCCTTGGTCTGATTCAGTTTCATCCTTGAACTTGTCCCAAGACTTCTATGTGTGATGGAGAGGGAAGTCACCACTTCGGGAGAGCAAGACAGTAATTAAATCCAGACCATCAGCTGACGAGAAATGTCACAACCCCACTGAAACCCTGCCTCACCTGCACA
>NW_010426464.1:0-30499 GCF_000710305.1 Buceros rhinoceros silvestris | reverse complement strand
CAGCGGACGAAAAATTTCACAACCCCACGGAACCGCTGCCTCACCTGCACAAATTAATTTGCCACGAGCAAACTGTGACAGCAAGGTGTGCTTCTGAGAAAATTCAGGACTAGAAATGACCTTCCACCTTCAGCTGGGCCCCTCAGGTTTTCTACTGCTGCCCACTGTGGTTCCCCGCCTGGGCGGAATTTCACCCTGTTAAACTACCCAGTTAATCGTAGCATTCCCTAAGTCCTTTCAGGAGTGTGTACAGAGGGTGTCATTCACAACATTGTTCCTAATCCAAACATATTTTTGAAAACCGTATTTGCTTAATTTTGGTTTTTAAATAAAAATATATAGAGTGAAAAAAATACTCAAGCTCCTTTCTCAATATTTCCCTAAGTTAATGAGCTGATAAGTGAACAGATGCATTAAGGCAATAATTTATTCAAATGTCATGATATTTTTGAACAAACATATTATTTAATATGCATTTCATTATTTGCCCAGCTCATATTAGTATTAATGATTGATGTGTTCATTAGGAAAGGGAAAAGTGGCATCAAATATAATCTGTGCAAATTAGATTCCCTTTGGAGATTTACCCTAAGTTTTCATCAGAATAAATACTGTTCTCGATGCTCATTCTGTGTCGATGGTGTATAAACAAAGCTGGAAGGTGCCTGCTTTCATACAGGGCCAAGACAAGGTGGGCTAATCTAACGTAACCCGAACCGAGACACTGGACCATAGGGGATGAGAATATTTTGTTGACCGATTGCCCGGCTCGCATAGGTGGAAGCCAAGGGGGTTCAGAGGTGAAGTTATGACCCATGTGTATTATATCTGCTCATTTTCTGAATGCAGCATTGTTATGCATCTAAACTCTTTAATCAAAAATCCCTTGGGTATCAGAAAACATCCTGGACACTAGATCATGAAGTCTATCTTGCCAAACTTTTTAACAAAGAAAAATATCTGGGTTTCCCCTAGGGTCTCTCTCTCCCCTCCAAAAATTCAACCAAGTGATTTAAGTCTTCAGTAAAGCACCATAGTAAACCTCCAGGAAAAAAAGCTACTGGCCATCCTTCTTCCTCAGTCACTCTGGCAGGCAGCAACTTCTTCCACATCTCCAAAATCAAGGTGTCATAAATCTATTTAAATCTAAACCACTGGTCTAAACTGCATACACCTAGTGCTCAAAACCTTAAAAGCACTTCTGGTCAAGTCCTAACACAATTAGTGATGATTTGTTGTAACATCTGTATGTAAACAAAACCTTCTTCACAAGAAGGAGGGATGCCATCGCTGAAGCTGTCCAGAACTGATGGGAGGACACCTCGTGTAAAACTGGTCGCTTTGTTTGAATAAAATGCCTGCTGTCCAAGAGGCAGCAGATTCTCAAGCTGTAATTAGCATACTCACCGAATTACAGAATCACAGAATCGTTTTGGTTGGAAGAGACCTTTAAGATCACCAAATCAAACTGTTTGTTAAATTCATCAAATTAAATTCATCTCGACATAACCAAAGCAGCCAGAACACAACACGACTGCTGTAACGTGACATTGTGGTTAACATTAAAAGTGAACAGGCCTTCTAATCGGATTGGATACCTGCTAGTAATCCAGACAATGGGAATTTTATTCATATTTATAGTATTAAATGGTAGCAGATGGACAGTGAAATGTCCATTGAGTTTGCAAACTGACAAACATGCTGGGTTTGCCAGATCCCTTCATCAAGCCATTGGTAGCATCAGTCAAGTGCTGATGCATTTCATCGTGAGCGATGTTAACACCTTTTGCTTTGCTGTGGGTGAGCCGTGAGATACTCTGACCAGTGGTCTCAGTAGGTTAACTTGGAATTTCACTTGCCTCTTGTAATCACAAAAAATCCTAGCTCTGCTTTAGGGAAGGAGTATTATGAGATTTCTGGGTTTACTACCAAGTGAGTAGAAAGGCCAGCTGATGACAGCTAGACAACGATGCTCACTCTCCTCCTTTCTGACTGATGCCACCCGTCTTCCACAGCTCAGGATTTGCTTGATACCTCAGCGGCTGTTATAGATTCTAGGTCACTGTCTGCAGCCTTCTACCCACCCCCACCCCCCCAAACTTTCAAACATCCTCTGAGGGAGGATATTTTCCTTTCCCCTCCTTCTCCAGATAGTTCCTCAAAGCAGCTTACAATTGTATCCCACACTCGAACCATTTCCTCTGCAGACTCGGTGTCACATCTGCATTCACTCATCAGCACTCATTTATACCTCAACATCGCAATCATAGCTATGGAGATGTTTGTAGTCTTTCCCCCTTCTACCCTCAAGTGTTTGCAAGAAACCTTATTAATGGGCTGTTGTGGCAAATCCGCGTAAGCAGACGTGCAGCTGTGCCCACAGGCACGCAGGAACACAGAAATACACTGCGCGCGTTTTACACGAACCCACAGCAGAAGCAGCGACGTGGGGAACCGTTTGTTAAACGCCGCTTCCCTACAGCTCCACAGAACCAAATATGGACCATTTCGTGCAAACCAGGCAGGACACCAGTCCTACACTGACCACTCTGAACACCTAAATAACGCAAGTTACATATCCGGGAGACAGAGGTTTTCTGTTCAGAACCCTGCATTTCAAATTACTATGGAAATGGATTCTAAAGGAAGATGTAACAGCTACGCTTTTTGGTTTGGTTTTGGTTTGGTTTTTTTTTTGTCGGGGCATTATTTGCATCAAGTTGCTTCAAGCAATTTTCCAGATTTCCATGAATGATGTTCATTTGAAAAATTAGGTTTTGTAGGTGTATAAGAAAGCAGAAAGTAACTTTTTTCTTGCAGTTACTCATTGACTTAACAGGGAGATTGTTAAATGTTTCTTATGCACCGTTAGGCTACACAATTAAGCTTGAAATCAAGAGAACTGTCTCTGACAACCCAACTCAGCAATAATTTGGGGGAATGATAGCTTGTTTACTCCCAGGTTTTAGTATGTGTTTGTACATACGTGTCCATACTAATCACACAGTGATATACATTAATTAACCGCAAAACTACTCAGGGAGGAGTACTAAGGCTTTATGATGCTGTTTGCACTTTATTATCTTTAAAAATAATTTGAAAATGCAAGGAGTTGTCCAAAGCAACAGAACTCAGGACTAAACAAATGCATCCGACTTCTTACAGCACCGTTTGATTGTTCACGTTCATTCCTGCCACACAGGTGAGATAAAAGAGCATAAAACGCACTGCCTGTCTGCGCTACTGCCTCATACGTGGTGCTGCCCACCGCTATCCTGCACGGGGAGAAAAGGGGCGTTCACTGTTTACATCTTCATGCTGCTAAAGAGCAGTTCACTTCTACTTTTGGATTTATGCCTTTTTCTATTAGTAGTATAATGAAATTTGACTGCACTGTAAACAAAAACATCTATCGTCTTTTTTTTCCTGATTGGGAGGCAGTGCGAAATAGGAACAAGGTTAAATATAAAATACCAGGTGACAACCTTGCAGTCACTTCGTCTCCAATGTCTTAGTCAAATCAATTAAATTATCCTTTAATACATCTGTGAATAGAGCCTATAGCCTTGATGAATTCAGTCCTCATTCTAGGTTTGGCTATTTGGTCATAACAAATTTGTTTTCTGACCCATTGAGTCAATAAACTTAATTTCAAAATTTATCTTTTCAGGCTTGAAACTCACTGGATCCAGTTACGAATCCAATCATTCCCTTTAAATTTAATATTCTGAAACTTGGTGGTCTAGTGCTTTTTGCCCTTACGTGCCTCTTCAGTACTTAACTTTATATAAGTTGGCCTATAAAATTAAATGTCCAAGGAAGGGAGCATCAGAACAGCTCCAAATCTTAAATCTGGAATTACAAGTATTAGTTCGCTATGCTCTGTTCTTCTGTAATGCTTCCTTTTAATTGGTATGATTATGCACAACAGGTTTTCATTGTACAGTAGTTCGTTACATGCATTTGACTATGCGTACCAGACCAAAGAGAGGCAGGACTGCAGAGCTGGGTTATTTTTGTTTGGGGTGGGTGGTGGTATTTTTAGGGTTTTTTCTAAATCAGATCTAGTCTAAATACTTTGCTTTTTGTCTAATGGGGTAAAAAGCCCAATTTTTTTTTTCATTTGTTTCTGGTAATTTAGATAAAATTACACTCTGTAGGGAGACCCATTATAATTTCAAAAAATATATTATCTCTATTCTCGCAAGGCATGGTTGCTAATATAGATAATTTTAAATGGTCATGACTGCAGGATACCTGGGGCAAGATTTCCATTTCTTACTGGAAATGCAACTTAACAACTGCACAGACCTTTTTTCTTTCCAAACTCCCTGTCCCGGCGATGAAGCTCCCTGACAACCCTGGTTATGTGCAGACGCAGAGGGTGCAGGGGCACAGCTTCTGGAGCACAAAGGGACACAACTCCGCTGGGACGAGAGGCAGGAAGGACTGATGTGCACCTCCAGCTAAGCTGCTTGGTTGGATTCAAACACTCCTGAGGGCAGCACGGCACTGGCTTATTCCAGTGGATTGCTACTCCTAATAAACCTGCTGCGGGAGAGGGCTGAGAAGGAGTGAGAGGCTGGGAGCAGTCTGCCCAGCTGACCCGGGGCTTTTTGGAGCATTTTCATCGCTCTCCAGGAGCACTTCAAGGCAGTCTCACGCCCAGCCTTTTCCCAGCTGGGAATGTGAAGGCATGCATTGTTTCAGCGTGCATTTGCCCTGTGCAGGGGAGAAGATTTTGTATTAGGATGGTGACAAAAGTCCTAATTCTGAACATAGCAACTGGCATTCAGGGACGGATAATTTGCAGCATTACTTAGTGCCGTTTTGATGACTTATTTTTTACTGTTTAAACAGTCCTATCATTTTAAGCAAGCACTTACTACAGCCTTTCTTATCTAGGAGAGGGAGGGAAGACTGCTTAACACGATCCATTAGGAAATTCAAGCCTTAAATGAAGTGACCACAAAGTCCTATCAGCTCCCAGAAATGCAGCAGCTGTACATATTTAACGTAATACAACACTGTATTGTGGCAGAGATCTGCTGTTTAAAACACACATAAGGCAGGTGAAACATGACTATTTTACTCCTCTGTTTGAAAAATGAGAAAGTGTAGAGTAGAATAACTTCTCAAATACATAAATAAGCATTAGACTCATGGAGAAGACAGGTACGCCGTTGGGCTAGTACTAACAGATTAAAGGTCAGCGGTTAAATGTGAAACTATTGTAGCCTTGTTCCTTTGATCTTGTTCCTCAAGAGTCTAACAGGCAAATTGCAAAACAAGAAGTACGAGGGTCTGCTGAATTCTACTGTATCTGTCTTAAATCAACAGCAGCATTTCCTAAATATTCTGTACCCTAATCATCTAATGCTATAATTACACATGCAAGAGGCAGCTCCAGTTTTCCCCTGCTGGGTCAGATCCTGTGCAATTCCAGATTCCACAGGTGCAAAGAGGAAGAAAATTCAACTGACTGACTTAGCTTTGAAGCAGAGCCAATGCACCAACCAACATGTTATCAATTATACGTTATCTCAGCATGTTTTGCCAAGTCCTCCCATATGACGTTTCGTTAATTTGCAACCGCTTTAGTGAAGAATAGGACAGTTCACTGGTATATGATGGGATATGAAAAGATTAGCAACATCTATTGTTATTTAGAGATATAAAAAATAATGAATACAGAGAGCTTTCTGGATGGAAATAGTCAGGATCTTTTAGCTTCCAGAAGTTAACAGAGGTGTAAGAAAGGGAACTAGGGGAATGAGATGTTCTAATTCATCCTTTCTCGTAATATGAGGTCAAGGAGGCCTCCAACAAAGCACACGGGTAAGGAACTGTAACTCAGGAAAAAGGGACCTTTTTCCTATATTGCCTGACTGACTGAATTCATGGCCATAAACTGTTACTGAATCCTTAAACGGGATAGCACGAGGTTGAGATACACCTAAGCATGATGTTAATGTGTATTTATTTTCATCTAGTAAGGGATCTAAACCTCCTATTTCAGGATCTAAGCTGTAGATGAAAGAGAATCCACTATGAACCAGTTGTTCTTTCATCTGTGTCCCCAAGTTTTCCAAATTATTTGGTACTCATCACTGCTCAACATAAGGGACCACCTAACTAGGATCACTGACAATGCCTCCATTACTGTGACCTATCTCACCCATGTAAATTTGTGACTAGATGTCACGGGATCACCACCTGATGGTGATCTGGATCCTGTCACCCCACAGAGTCTTACACACTGTAAGGCTCATTGAACTGCATGTGCATAAACCTACGTGTGTGCACATACACATACACCCATGGGAACTTATTTCCAAATGAACAGCATCGAAGGAGCATGTATTTCCCTTCTCTACAATTTTTCTAGGTAAAAAGGATATAAACAACACTCCTCGCAGAAGACCCATGTGACTTTAACTTGCCTGTCTGCTCCAGTGGACATTATGAGCTTGATTCTCCAAGACTGCCACTAAAATTCCACTCTACTGATTTTTGCAACCTAATTCTTCAGGCATTATTTTCCTTTTTTTTGGTTTTTTTTTTGGTTTTTTGTTTTTTGGCAGGATGATGTGACCCAAATTTATAAAGGAGGCTTGTCTGCTCTAACATTGCATCTCGAATCTAGAATACATATGTACTTATTACCAGAGATGTAAAAGACCAGATTTAGATTCCTGAATTCAGTATGAACTTGACAGGCTTTGAATGTTCTGAGCATGAGAGAAAATGGCATCATTTAGAAAACCAAAATGTAGAGTGTTTTATGAATAATAAACATTTCTAAGCCAATAAAGGGTATCAAAAGACTCACACTATTTAGCACCAAAAGGACACGGCTACTTTTTCAACAACTGAGAATGCTGGAGCTTTCCTTCGTTATTTTTCTTTAAATGACACACCACACATTCTGCTGCAGAAAAACAGCTGCTGAAGTAACCTAGAGGGCATTTTCAGGCACTGTACTTCAGTGATTACAGCAATTTTTGTAGACATTCAATATTAGGCTTGCATTCTAATTTTAGACAGAGTTAAATTTAAATTGAGTAGGAGGGGTTTTCACGCTACTCTAGATGTCCTAACATTGCTTGCCCCAATCCAGAAACTGTAGTGTCTGAATTTTGCAGCAATGATATATTATTAGCAACGATACACTTTAAAAGAATGAAAGGTGAGCTCACGAGCAGCAGTGGGAAGATGTCATAATGGGATCCAGACTTAGGCCCTAAAAGCATTTACCCACTGGCCATGATCCCAATGCCATGGAACCTCAGTGACGCTGTCATATGCAACCCTCCTCTGGCCCTTTTTCTTTTCCTCCTCTTAGTTGCGTATGTGTTGCAAGTATCCTGAGACTCTAAGGTCAAATTGTGACTCTTATGCTAATGCTTATCAGTATTCAAATTCCCTGACTCTCATAAAACCCAAGCATGGAGCTGAAGGAAACTGAAAGAAACAAGGTTAGTAAAGGGCTGACAGTCCAACAGACAACACAGATGGAAAGTGGAGGGAGTAGGTGAAAGAGAGAAAACAAAAGAGAAGAGCTTCTGTTAGATGCTAAACGAGACCCAGACTGGGCCTGATTAAAACTATGTCTATGCAGGTTACATCTTTCCTTATTTCTCTTACCTTGTTTCTCTTGAAATATGCTCTTCGGCAAGCTGCAAAGCACTTCTCGCTGCAGAAGCATTTCACTTCACTTCCCATACTCAGGGAATAGCGCTTGATTCCAACTTTCTGGCACCAGGCACACATTATTTGTACATTTGACACATCATCTTCTACAACAAAAATATAAGAACAATGTTTACATGAGATGCGAACAGCGTCCTCAGACATCTGCACACGTACTCCTAGATATAACCAGCAGTGGCTCATCTTATTTCTAACTTCCTCGCTGTCTGAGAGCAGAACTGTGCATGCCTGTGATCACCAGCTTCGTCCTCGGGCAGCTGGTGACCTCTGCCAGCCAGGCTTGGCAGATCGGCAAAGCTTCTAAGATGGCTGGAAAAGATTATTACCTTAAAAAATGGTGCATTGGTGAAAAGCTCTGAAAATCTCCAGAGCTTTTTATCACATTTAAGAGCGCACAACTCTTTATTAAACAAGTAACCAAGAGTAGAGGCTTAATGAGTACTGCTGCTTTGTTCTAGTTAATACAGCCTGTTGTAGTGAGCCCCTGAGATGTTCTGCTCAGCAAGCTGGTGATAAAACAAACCTGGAAGGCAGGTCTCTAACAAGAGCCCTCTTCTAAATAAGATGGAACGTTTTGCATGCTGTTTTGAAATAATAGTGTACAAAACGGGGAGCTTTCATGTGAATATAGCAGTCACAGAAACACAGACTTGAGCAGGGAAGATGCAGCACTGGGGTAAAGTCTGATGGGTTCCTTTCCAGTCATTACGCTCATCAGTTGAATTTTAGTTCAGGCAGAGCTCCCAAGCCTCTTTTGAGCTCTGCTCCAGCATGTATTACAAATGTGGCATGCACTTCTACTGCGTGGAAAAAAAAAACATGTGAATATAGCAGTCACAGAAACACAGACTTGAGCAGGGAAGATGCAGCACTGGGGTAAAGTCTGATGGGTTCCTTTCCAGTCATTACGCTCATCAGTTGAATTTTAGTTCAGGCAGAGCTCCCAAGCCTCTTTTGAGCTCTGCTCCAGCATGTATTACAAATGTGGCATGCACTTCTACTGCGTGGAAAAAAAAAAAAAAGCCAGGGCTTATTACTAAAGCGCTAGCGATATCCTTGTCTGGTCACCATTCCCAGCCCAGCTTCGCAGATGGGGGCGGTGAATAGTGAAGCCTCCTAAACAGATCAAGACAGTAAGTTAGCAGGAATCTTTCTGACTTAAAACTCGGAATTCTTCAGTTCTTATGTCCAGTCTATGATACAGTGCGACCTTTCTGTACAGACAGCCGCTATTGTCTAACTTCTGGAAAAAAAAACCCAAATCCCCAAAGACTAATTGTTAAAGCAGCTCCTGGTCCATGAGCTGTGGAGAATTCATAGCTCAGAGAGTCTGTCATGCAGCCACCCCATTTCCCTATAAAGGATTTGTTTTTGAAGCTACGCTGTCATCGTTCTGTAAAATTATTGGCAAACTAATTTTTAGCAGAGTGATCTGGCTCCTTTCCCTGGCTATCATAACTCATAACTACGTGATGCATTTTATTCACCTTAACGGAATAAATATTGCCAGTTTAATAACTTTTTTCCTTCCACAAATTGTGTTATGATTTATAGCTACAAATAAAATTGTACAATGTAAAATAATGACCTTTTAGTTTTAATCAGACTGTCTACATTTAAACCTATATTTAAGGCTAAGTTCTAACACACATTTGTGTTTAATGTTTTTTATCACCTGCCCTTCAGAGTGGGATTTGCCGATGTTATAAATGCTTTCATCTACTGAACAGCAAGGGAAATCAAAACAATTTGCCCAAAGTTATCACGAGCCATCTATAGGGTCAAGAAGCCTGCCCTGGAGCTGGCTGTAATCTCAGCCGGACACAGAGGAGCGCAGGGTGCTGTCATGGCGCTTTCTCTCCAGACCAGTCTTGGCCAGGATGCTAACCACTCCAGCACAGCCCAAAAGCTCTTTCTCCATTTTTATCCTGAGCCATTTGAAGTACTAAGCTTTTACAAAGGTGCCCTGATTCAGCTACTTTAGCACCATAATAAACCAATTCCCTACAGACTGAACTTGCCCCTTTGAGTGTATCAGGACACCGGAAGATCCTGTGAACCAAACGAAACAGATGGCAACCTCTTGTTTCAGATAACAGCAACATATCTTCTCCTACTGATAAGAAGTATTTTATCTCTGGAAAATAGAAGATATGACAGTGATATCTTTCTCACAGCCTTGATTTCTGGTGAGAGTAACTGTCATAAATGAAAAAAGAAAATTAGAGAGCTGAAAGAGAGTTCACTGGCAAAGTAGGTGCTGGAGTAGCTTGTTTTGAAGCAGGTTGGCTCATCTGGGGCACAGTTTTTAAGGAGAAGCACAGAGCTCGACCACCAGGATTCTCAGGGACTTATTGACTTCAGAGGGGAAACACCTCAGCTATCATTCAAATCCTGATACTTGACACACATGAAGTATCTTCCATACGTGATCAGAAAGACCCCACAATCGTCCATTTTCAATTACACAGCAAGCCAGCAGCAGCAACGGCAGTTTACAAGGAGAAGCCACATTATACACTTCTCTGCAGGAGGTTATGCAGGACAGTAAGACTCAATCCACCTTCTTCTGCCAAAGACTTCCTCTAAGACAGAACCTGCAAAGAAGAGGACAGAGGACAGAGGAGAAGCACCTACTCTGTCAAGTTACTGTCTTCCCATGCCCTGATCAGCAAAACTTCACCACCACCTCACAGAGTATCCTTTGAAGCAGCATTGCTTCACTTATGGTCCGTGGACCTGACAGCCAGAAATGGTCCACAAACTACTACTTCCAGCCACTGTCTGCACTTCCAGGAAGAGACAGCTGATATCCTGGGGGCATCATCAATATTAATCAGTGTTCTCCATTTTGGAAGAAGGAAGGGAGAAAGGGGGGGAAAGAGTCTGCCTGAATATGACAAACTTCAGTTATTTCTCTCTTCTACTCCTTTCTTGCCCCAATCATCAAAGAATTGTCACATAATCCTTTTAATAATAATAATTTAATAGTAACAGTAATAATAAAACCTCTACCATTTACGAGACTCAGGAACACTGCTACAAAAGGATTAGCTGAGTATGGCCGCATAAAGCAGCCAGGAAACGGCAGTACTTCAGAGGGGGCTTCAGAGGATGGGCTTCCTGGAACAGTATGCTAATGTCATCTTTGCTCCCTCAGGTGTAGGTTTGCTCAAGACAATTCTTGATGCAACTTCTCGTAATGCAGTTCATCAGGTGAAAAAAGAAAACATCCGGTTTCACACAACTAATTCCCTGTGGACCATCAACAAGAGCCCTGCACAGCCCAGTGGGAAGAAGACTTGCTCTAAAATCGAATCCTTTCTTTCAGCTTCAAGGCACAGCAGAGAAAGGGACCGGTTGTTGGTACCTGGGATAGGAACAGAGCCATGCCATAGAGCCTATGGGTGTGGCTGACAGCTGGGGACAATGGTAGAGGTCCAAACCTGACTGCGTGCTTTCCTTCTTGACACCGGTTGCGGTAGAGGTCTGAGCAGACATTGTGAAAATAACTATAAAGGATGTTTTGCTGCAGTGTATTAAGCTTAGTGACCAAAAAAGAGGACTGCAATATTAACAGAAGAGTAATGCTGTGGGAAGCGGTAACTTAAAACATTAAGACTGTATGAAACAAGAAAAGCCAAAGTCTCACAATTTATTTGCTGTCTTTTGCTAAACACAAACTGGAATAATCCGAGAACAGAAATTCGTATCTTCCATCCGAGATAAAATTCTTCTCACTTTTTCCCAGACCTTTGTTTTGAAAAATCACTTTACCAGACTCATGCCCTTTTTTCAGGAAAATTATCCCTAGATAATAGTCCCTAGAGCACTCAGGAAGACGAACCTGCTGCGACAAGAACACAGGGAAGCAGGGAGTTTCAAATCCAGCAGTTTGAGACTACTTATCTGTCTTTAATCTTTTTTCTGATTAGGTCTGCACGAAGAAAGCTTCTCCACAATAATCACATCAGTATACTACATCAGCAGTGTTCTCCTCCGCTCCCAGACAAACTTCTGCTGGTAGTCTAGCTGAGCGTATCCACTTGAGTAACATGAGCTCACCATGACAGCATGCCTATGTCTATCACGCAAGCCCTCGCTAGAGCAGCTCTTATGATGAAGATCATTCACCATCACTTTCAAGACTCACAGAGCTTGGCTGACACATGTTCGTAAAGTACGAAAATAACATTTGCAAGTCCTGGTACAGATCATTTTAAAGTGAAAGAAAATACTTTTTAACAACTGAGCTTTTTCCTCCATCTGGGCTTGCAGCTTTATGACCTTGCTCTTGCAATGTGTTTAGCATGTTCTCAGATCTGTCACGCTTATGACAGGTAGTGTGGGTACTCACACAGGTGAGACAAAGAGGAGCTGGCACCGAGACAACTGAATAGTAACAGGAGAGTTTTCAGCAGAACACCTGTACCACTGCCTCCTATAATTACACCAGGTAACAGAACGACATATTCCTCCAACAAACAGAACAAGACCTGAATTTCCAGCCTCTGCTTTTTTGAGTTCTCAGCTCTTCATAGGGAGAGCTACTGTGGGATTCCAATACTGTGTTTTTCTGCCCCTGGGTTATGTCATTAAAGGTGGAAGAAATACTCCGTGCACCCGCCACACAGATACTGTTCCGATACGTCTCCTTGTGGTTTTTAGCCTGTGTATTTTTCATAATGAACAATGCAATAAACACAGAGTGTTTGCAGTGTTAAATCATGTTCCCAAAGGGAGTAGTTTGTATAACAAGATAAAATTATCACATTATAATAACTAAATATGCATCAGTCTAAAGCATGCTTCAATTAATCATCAAAAGTTTGCACCACCTCTCTAGGTCTTAATTAAGCAGAATGTTTGGTTGGGTTTTTTTCCTTTCAAACCAGTGTGAAGGAGCTGCAGAAAATTGTTCCTCTTAAATCCAATGAGCAGCAGTTTACACTCATTGATCTTACACAAAGCCACAATTTGGAGAGGTGTGGGGAAGAGAAGGAAGGCAACCAGTACAACAGAGTAAATCCATCATGTGCAGCTCTGTCCCTTTATCTAAGCAGTCCAGCATCACCTACAGCGTTTAGCAGATTAATCCTAAAATCCCTAAAATTCTGGAGTTAAACCCTGACCAGTTTACTAACTTTCAGTTCAAAACAGTATTAGTAGAATGCTGGAGCCTAACGGATACCTGTTTTCAATCTTAACTCCAGTTTCAAGAAATTGAGTGAAACCAAATGCAGCTACAGCTTTAATCCTGCAGGTTATGGTGATCCATGGGCCAGTACTCCAAAACCTTACTTTCCACATTTCCTTGCAAGACATTCTGCAGGAAATGCTCAAGTCTTCTTACAAGAAGGAAATATCACTCCTGAAGGTGCCTAATTGCAGTACGGAGTAAGTCCTGTTGTGCAGAAGGAAGATCAGGAGGGCACAGGGATTGTGATCTCAAAGGGTACATCCCCTGGACTGAGTGAGCCTGCGTGAAACCTGAACCTTGGCTGCATCTGTGATCTGATACAGAACATATTTTGGCACCACGTCCATTCCCTCCCTAGGGTCTCCTCACCACCCATCTCTGCCCGATGTGAGTTTCCTTCCACCATAGCTAATTGAAGCCACATCTCCCCACTACTGCTCTCTTCTGTTTTGCTCTCTTTTTCTCTTTGCTGCCTCCCACCCTCTCACACGGGCAGCTTGAACCCCAGGGCTCTTTTGGGAGGAATTACCCTGTGCTGGGAGTGGCACTCAATCTATGGTATACATCTTCAAATATTCTAGCTGCTTTCAATACTGCTTTCTAATGAAAAGCTGCAAAACTTCCTTTTTAAAGACATTAGATCTTAACCTGACTCTAGTATCTGCAGCATTAACAATAAGAGCTCACTTTTCCCACTGGGACCTGCTAGGATTTCAGAATGGTTAATTACGAGTTACCCGCCTGCTGCTCCTGAAACCCCAGGTTACCATTGCAGAAAACGAAGTCACATGTATTCAGATTTTTTGTCCCAAAGCAGTTCCTGAGGATGATGGTCCCAAGCAAGGTAGATGCACCATTACGGTCATTTTTCTTATATCCAAGATGCTTTATCTGATGAACCTCAAATTGAAAAATGGGTAAGCAAAACTCCTGAGACATTGCTGGAGATCCCCTTGTGACAGCACTGAAGAGATGATCCTCTAAATAGATGGGATGTGTTACAAACTTGAGGTACAAAAAGTACCTTGGAAAAAGTAATTACAAGAGGAAGATTAAAAAACAGGGCTGACAATAGAAAGCTTGCTGCAACCATCGCTATGGAAATACCTCTGGGGTTCTACAATGCGTTTCCTTTTAAGGACCAGTCTCTTGAAGCTCACTACTCTGCCAATAAAGCTCCTTTTAAAAAATCTTTTGGGGGAACCACAGCTTGCCTGCATCTTCTGTGCATGAGTTGAAGTACATTCCCGTGCATGTAGTTCAGCAAGGACTGAATGCACAACACAAATAAAAGCTGGCATTTAGGCAGGTTTTAAACATGCAAACAAAAAAGCACCTATTTCAGCTAATAAGGGGGGAACTCCCTGTGTATTTTGAATATATGCTATTAAAGCTCATACGTGGACTTTGCAATTTTTTTTTAGCACAAAGGAAACACTTGGCCCTCCACAAAAAGAAAAAGACATCAACAGCGGGCTAGATGGGGCAGGCACTGGCAACCACTGGCATTTTAAAAACCAGATACTAATAACCCTATGATCAGTGTAAATTAGATGATGTTTCAAACTGAAAACAAGAGAAAGAATTTGAAGAGTAGTGACTATAGGATTTGTTGCAGTGGTCTTTATTAGGTAGCTAAACCTGCAGTTGGAGAAACTGTAATGCTGTTCAGCAAGCAGAATAAAATTTGGGAAATACTGAGCGGGATCCAGCGTGTAGTAAAATGAAAGAATCCTCAATACATAGACTTAATTAAATCTGATAATATGGTCTTTATTTAAGAAAAACTGCCACTGGGTTCTGCCCAGTCACAGAACAAATTCCTCAGTGAATTTAGGCAGATGATCTCAGAATTCATTTTTACTGCCCTGCTAACTACCATTTAAAACATCTTTTATGCTTCCAGATTCTTCCAATACAATTTAAATACCGAGAGAGGTTACAGCAGGCAGTTCCAGAGTGTTCATAGGGCAGGACTCTGCTTGATCCTACCAGTTGCCCCAAGTTACTCATGTGCACTTCCATTCACAAAAAAATCCTGTTAAACTTTAATTCTAAAGTTATGTTAAGCTATAATGCAGAAAATCACTTGTTATTTTCTATGACATACCTAATTACTCACTTCAGTAGTTGAATATGACATCTCCTTGCCAACTTAGGTCAACAGCCCTATTTTACAAGGTAGTCCACACTAGAAATGCTTCTGCTGCTCCTTTAAGGCATTTTGCCTCACCAGGTAACAGTTCCTCCACCCCACTCCTCCTTCACTTTCACGAGTTTCTGGTAACTTTTGGTACAACCCCAATCGTTATCATGTAGAAATCACCGAACCAAGTGTTACGTAGACACACTGACCTGCAGGTTGGAGGATTTAAATCTCCTTTCCCAAATGTATTAATGAGCCTGTGAAAAACCTGAGAGGGAGCAGTGCTTTTCCCCTTATGCTTCTCCTTCCAGTGGGGAAAGCCCAGTCAGCTGCACAGTACCACCCTCTCTGACTCCCCTTCCACCACACCCCTTGCAGTGCAGCATGACAGGAAGGTGGTTCTTCTTTGGGATGTTTAGAACAGCAGACGCTCCGTGCATCGCTCGTACACAGGAGGCAGGAAAGGGGAGGGTTTTGCCGACACTCATCCTCAAAGGCTAGACCAGCCAGCAGTCGTACCTCCCTTACCGAGGCACTGCCACGGGGACCACAACAAAAAGTAAACAAAAAGCGTTCTTAAAAAACGGGGAAATGGAGACACCATAGCCTCCAGCAGGTGCCAGGGGAATGAGGCAGCATGTTCTTGCCTGTGCTGAAAGAATTTTTTGCATTCTTCTTTGACTAGTCTTGATTTTAGCCTTCCTTCATCCCATGTAACAACAGTCGTCCAAACTTGTCTGAGCGATAGGGCAGAGTCACCTTAAGTGCCCTCTCCGCTTTACTCTACCACTACAGGCTGCAGAATAACACTTAGGATGTTTGCATGCTGCATACTGAGGCCACATACCCTGCAAAACCATAACGGCATTTTTCTTTCTAGATCATGCCTAGCTACCTCACTTCCTTTCCTTGCTATTTTGATGTAATTTTTAATTGAAAAAAACCACTGTTTTCATGTTGCTGTGTAGAAAATAAAGAACTTCTAACACCAAGCTGAACTAATCGGCAATGGGTTGTACTCGAGACTAACCCTGAAGATCATTTGATGTAATTTTTAATTGAAAAAAACCACTGTCTTCATGTTGCTGTGTAGAAAATAAAGATCTTCTAACACCAAGCTGAACTAATCAGCAATGGGTTGTACTCAAGACTAACCCTGAAGATCATGCAGAATCTGCTGCTGGCACTAAACATAACCACCCCTGTCCAGGAGGCTGGTAGCTATCAGCCACAAGGAGTCTATCAATCACACCAACTCTCTGGAGGCTGCACCGACTTCTGATTGTTTTCGGATGGCTGATGTTGACTAATAAAGTTTGATTCGGGCACTGCCCGAGTGTGGTCTGTCTGTCTGGTGGTCCAGATCAGCAGTGTGCTCTTGCAAATAGTCTCCACATCCGAGTAATTGGCGTCCTTCTGGTGGAGGCTTCCCATGCCTGGATTTAGTACCCTCCACCTGCCGTAACCTGAGGCTGCAGACTGTCAATGCACCACATAGGGCCCATGCGTTTAACTCAGCCTCTTCCAGGCGTAATTCTGGGGTACAGCAAGGAGTGAGTGCCTTCACTGGAGCTGTTGATATTTGGTCAGCTAACATTCTAATATTTTCCAGGACCGTATAAGTGAATTTTTAGCTACTTTCTCATTTGACTAAACCAGAAAGCTGAACAGCTTGGAGATAAAATGTTAGTCAGACTGCTCAAAATTATTTGGTTTTCAAAAGAAAAAAAAAACCACTGTACTGTAAAATAAGCATGAGGGAAAAAAGGTAATTTTGTTAAGTGTTCAGGGTTTCAGTCTGCTCATACAAAACAGGAATGCAGATAGGACATTGTTCCACACTTTCCAGCACTCTCAAGGAAGATCTAATCTGCTGAAGTCTTCCATGACTACTTCCTAGGCATAGTTCAGGATCAGTACTCCCTTCTCCTCCGTCTCTAGCTGGTAGCTGTTTCTGACACCAAGTATCATACCTGCCTCCCTGGAAATACTGTTTCCCTTGGATTCCTGACTGTCTTCCCCCAGTGCTTTTGCTACCTCTGCAGTTGCTACCTCAGTGCATATTGCAGAGAATCCTTCCTATTTCTCCCTTCAGGCTTCTGTGAACATCCTCCACACTCTGCTCCTCCTCTTCTCCCGCTTATCTCTATAGAATCTTATCTGCGAAAATTATTCAACTAATAATTCATTGTGACTGTTTCTTGGATCTGCAGACCACTGCTCTCCTGCCCAAATGAATAACTCAGCCTGTCTCCCTGACACTTCTTTACTGGTGCTGACCCTTCAGTTCAAGATCAATACAGCAAGAATTAAAGTCTTAATAATTTCTCCCTGAGTGCTCAGTCCATATTATTTGCTCAGTAACGGTGGACTGCACCATCTTTCCTGTCCTTTGGGTTCATGATTCAGATATCATTCTCATTTCTGTGCACTCTCTTTTGAGCTGTATTTAAATCGTGTAGATTTTTCTCCTGTACAATATCTAAAAGCTTTCCCCATCTATCTACAAAGTCTGAGCTCACCCCGATTCTCAGCATCTCAGTCACTACAGTGCACCACTACCTGGTTTTCTCTCTGGTCTGTAATGTAACCCTCTGCCACACACATCCACCCAAAATGTGTTGCAAAGATTCCTTTCTCTGCCCAGCGCTTTAACCTTGAATCTTGCTCTTGGACTCTTTCTGCCTCACCCCCCTGTCCCCTTTCTTCATTTTTTAACTCAAACAAATGCAAGCTGCTTCTGTTCTTGGGGGGTTCAGTCATATCACGTCTCTCCCTCATGCTGAAAATGTTGACTTTCAGCTTTAGAAATTAATGATGTGAGCCTTTGCCATTTGCCAGCTCAGCTCAAAGAAGCACCTTTGTCCTGTTTCCGAAGTCGTCCCCTGTGCTTGTGAGGGGCTCCACGGAAACATCCCTGAGTTACTCTTGTCTGGCTTTGTATCACTCTGAAGTTTTCTGCTTTGATGTAGTGCCCACAAAACAGCGTCGAAGTGCAGTGCCAAGACCACTGCCTCGCACGCTGGCTCTACTGGCTCCTTTGTACTCCCTTTTCTACTTGTATTCACCAGTTGTATCTTGCCAGGCTCACTGGGGCCATCATGACTAGGGCACCTACGCCCTAAGATAAAACAAAACAATTACAACCAATACCTATTGCAAATCCCACAGAGACTGTGGTTCTCCACCCACCCCAGTCCTCCCAAACTTCTATTTCTAAAACAAAGGTGAGATAAGTATGCTCATCTGCTCAGAAGTCGTGGTAATGTAGCGCTCACTACTGATCATGGGATAAAGTCAGAGGAGGCAGAGATAATCCGTTCATACCCCCTAAACAAGTAAAACAATGATATCCATTACAAAGTAATGAATCCAAAACCTAAAGTTGGAAAATTCTTACGAAAAGCCTTCTCTGCACATTACCCTTAGCAGTACATTTGAACATGGGATCACACACGGTAGATGGACAGGCAAAGAACAGAAGGCAGTTGACTTGTCCAAGGTTCCCCCGCGTCCATTCAAATACTGTTGCAGTAATTTGTTTTTCTACTTCATAGCTCTATCTCCTCCTGCTTGTTTGAGGTCATAAAAATCCAGCAACTGCGGCAGTTCGCACAATGCATGCTACAGCCTTGTGTTCGTGTACCACGAATTCAGCATTCTGGATTCATTCATGACTCAGACTGGAGGAGAAAATAGCTTGGGATGGCACAAGCCCTTGATTAAAGCTTTAGGGCCAAGTCAACAACAGCTGAGGATCCAGCCCATATGGCCCGAGATCTTTAGCTGTGTAAAGGCTGCAGGAATGGGCCCAAATAGCTTCGGTAATTAGCAAATATCATATAAAATAGATGAAAAGTCTTTGGCAGGGAATGCATATTGAGTAACATTTGAAAATCATTCACAGCATATTAGTATACTTCTTTAGAGATAAAAATCGATGGCATAAAAATAATTCGGGAGGGGCAACTAGAGTTAATCACACAACTGTCAACAGGCACTTTCTTGGACTGATCGGTTACAGTTACCTATAGACAATGCCATGAAGGGCAGAGCTGACCATGTAACAGCTGGGACCTGATCCTACAAGCTCTTCTGTCCCTGCAGCAGTGTCCCCTCACCTGGTGGGGACTCTTTGGCCAAGCTGCCTCCCTGCGTGCAGAGAGAGAGATACCGTTCTTGGGTAGGTATTGCAGGTCACCCCATTTTCCTCGGTGCCTCAGTCACCCAAGAGCACCCCAAACGACACCCAGGGATGTCCACAGCAGCAGGAGTGAGCCTGTTCCTATGTGAATTCACCAATTATCGCGCTGTGCACAGCAGTAAACAATAACGCAACAATTCATCACCCCCGTGTAGCCTTAAGAGTTACTTTCACAGATGACGGTAAGGAGCGTGCAGCGTGGAATAAATCATTTTTCACACAAACTCTGAGGAATGGCATGTTATAAAATCACTCCTGATAAAAATCTAATGAAAATGTAAAACATCTCAGGGCAGTCTCCTGGGCAGAGTCAAGATCATATTAAACCCTCCAGAGACAACGGTCAGGGATTTCAATGAGAATCAAGAGACAGTTTTCCCAGGATGAGCTTGTTAACCCGATATAAAGACATGATATTGATTTGATGGCTTTGTCTCTTTCGCTGTTTCCTTCACGGAGCCTATTTTTAATTCAATTGTCTTCCATTAATTTATTTAAAGGCTTTATTCATCAGAACAAGATTTTTTTTCCTAAAAGCTCATGTTGTTGAAGCGCTGAGAGTATAATCCAGCATGCTGAGTGTCACAAGCAGCCCAAGTCTGTTGCCATTGCATCTGCAGTTTTTCAAGAACACTAACAAATGAAGTCACACTCTCCCACTCTGTTTTAAAGTTCTCTGCCACTGGTTTTTAAACATTTTGAAAACAGCCCTCATACTGACACACCACGATCTAGCAAGCTCGGGATGAGTCAATGACAATAACCGTTTTAAAACGCCCATTAGGATTTACCTGCTGGTGGCTTTATGAAAGGTGGTGGAATTAATGGGACAATAATAGGTACATTCCCATGATCCTTCGACCCTGCTGGTGAGTCTGAAAGTCCATTTCCTGCGGCAAGGCCTGGGTAGCTTGGGTTTATATTGTACGGTGAAATAACACTGTCCTCAGGTAATTTTGGTTTTGGCAAAGAATTTTCTGTAAAACACAAAGAACATATTGTACAGTATGACAACTACATTTCTTAAATGCCCCTACATATTTTCACCAATCTGTTCATTAAGTTACTTACCCTAATAAAAGAAGAGTGCATGAAAAAACCCAGGTATTTTCCTTTTAAAAAGTTTATACTTTCCAGTATTCTTCAGAAATGGTACATTTTTTAAAATTACTCACACTCCTTTTTTTTCCCCAAAAGGTAGGATTATTTTGTCATGCCTTAGTATGCCTATTTAATCAATGACACCCTATTCCTGTCCTTTACTTCTACTGTTAGCACGGTGATTACACTCAGTGTACTGTAACTTCACCAGTGCAAGAAGCATAAACCGAAAAATAAAAGAATTCCTAATTCTCTATCAATAATACGTGTAGTAGTAATGGAACGGATTTAAAGAAAGGAACTAAATATTGAAATTACAGCAAAGTGTGCATGAAATGATGACAGTTATAATTCTAATTCTTTAATCCCAAATAACCTCAGGATTCTTATTTGTAGAAATTTCTCTCCATAGCTCAGTTAGCTATGGACTTAACTCTTTTTATACCCTCTCCTCCCATCTCTCAGAAAAAGAAACACATGCCAGAAATTGCTACCTGTCACATCTTGGTCTGGTACATAGAACACATTATTTGTATCAAGTGTCTTTAAAAAAAAGTATGTCACAAATTTCATCAGGAATAAGACTGGGGCCACAAATCATTCAATAAAAGATCTGTTTATTAAAACATAAATAAATGAATCACATTAAGCCACCCTTGAAGAAATGTGTTCCTGCGTAGTGATGACATTGCATTTTCAATTAAAAATAAATATTGATCACCAGTATCACTGTAGAGCTAACAAGCTGCAAACATTCAATTTTAACACGGTTAGGTTGTTTCCCCTTACCTCCGATTTTTCCATATTTTTTTTAGCCATCTCTCCTTCAGAACTGGTCTCTCTGGTATTACTACTCCCTGCAGCACTCACCGAATACAGCGCTGCTGCTGCCAAACTCTGCTGGCCACAAACGCAGTGAAAAGCGGCAGCCCAAGCGCGTAGAAGCTGCTGCGATTTCCTCTCTTTACTTCACCTTTGAGGACCTCTCGTTGGATAAGTCAAGATGCAGCAATTTCCTACTCTTTGCTCTGATGACAAGTCCCTACCCATCCTCTGCGGCCGAGGAGTCAGTCGGCAGCAACTGAACAGCTAAACAAACAGACTGGATCCCATCCTTCACATTGCGAATCACAAAGACCCAGCACTGTCCCAAACAAATTCCATCCCTGGAGAACTTCTACAGCACTGGCAGGAGACAGTATAGTACAAACATGCATGAGGAGCCTTTTGTGAATGTCGTGAATATCGCAACTCAAAGCCTTTCAGCATTTTAAAATGCATTAGTCCAAAAAGCCTTAGTTTGGAAAGCCAAAGGGTTCCTCAAAGCCACACAAAACAGCCAAGAAAGTGTTCCCACTTCACTCCAGTTGCGAGCAATTTATGGGTACCACAGGTACATGACTTTCAATTGACTCAGAAAAGCTCTTAGTTGTGAAGATACATTAGTAAGTGCTACTAACAGCAATGCTGTAAAGTGATTTTCCTCGTACCCTATTGGCTTCCTCGTACTAGAAGGCACTCTCCAGTATTTTTATAAGCCAACCACGAAGCAAGCAACTGAACACGTTTCCCAATCCACGTCAATTCAGACAGGTTGAGATATTAATCCTTCTTTCCATGAACACAGAAACATGAAGTCTCATTACCTTTGAGAACAGAAATGTGCTGGCGGCTTTCCCCATCTGCCGAGTAGTTCCTGAATTCAATATCTTCTCCATCTTTCAATTCAACCTTGTCATAGCCATACCAGCCTAGGAGCTCATTCATAGTGTTCTCTGCAAAGTTCTGAAAGAGAAAAATTACCTACTTATTTATGTAATCAATAAGCATTTGGAAGGAAGGGAGGACTGCATAAATCGAACCGTATCTGTGCGACACGAGGAGGTGTCAGGTTTGGCCCACCTCCTCAAAGACTAATGTTCATTTCATAAGTCAAGTGCATAAAGTGTAATGCATTTAAATCTCCGACTGGCACATGTAATTATGACAGAGACTCATACGTCTGTAATTTAAAGAAAATGAAAAGGAGAGTTATTTATGACTTTTGCTCTGGCATGCAATGTCAGAAATATTTTAACATACATTCGTCACACAAACTTGTCTGTGTGGCCGTAAAATATTTAAGACTGCAGCAAGAGAATAACAGAAAACCAGCAGTTAATCAATCTCACTGCGCTACAGTCTTTCCAGCTAGAGCAGGTCACTGACACAATTACAGTTCCTTGAGGTGCCCATGAACCAAATCAAATAAAATCACAGCAAAGACATTTTTCCTCAGAGTTATAAGCCCTTGCATAGTCAAACCACTTAAAAACTCTTCACCATGAAAGCATTGTACCATAACGTTTCATATAAACATCTCTTATATTTGTTTAAGAAAATCTCAGTTTTGCCATATTTATTTTTAAACCGATTTCCAAGCAGCCGTGTGGTTACATTTTCTGTTTGTATGGAAATGCAAAATATGGAACATGACTGTCATAACTCTCAAATTCTATTAAAAACACATCCTCTAGGTCACGTGGCAAAAATATTTCTGTAGAAAATGCTCATTACTGGGCCAGGAGATTTAGTGGAGAAAGTTAAGAAAGCTGCAGCTAGACAACGAAGCTTTCTGAAACCAAACAGTGCCATGGAGCTCTACAGCCTATGGATCTAGGCAACTACCACAGGAAATCAGCTAATGAATTATTGTGATGGCAAAGATCAGTTTAAAGTAGTACAACAACTATAAAATGAAACAAAAAAGCCACACACAAAGCCTTTCTATTCAGTCTCTGCGTTTTTTTATTATCACTCCTCTAAAACGAATTCTAAACCTCATTTTCCTGTGCGGTCGTGGTATCTAAAATAACGCTCCTGATAAGCCCTGTCCCCCAGGACTCTGGCTACCAGCAAAGGAATAAGGAGAACACAAGACAAATTCAAAACAAACGGTATGCGTTGAAGTTGCGAGATTTTGTTTAGCAGCTGCTCTAGCTTAATTTTTGAGTGGGAGCAAGTCTAATGATAGAACACAGCAATTCTCCCATCACTTCAATAAATAAATAAAATTAATCAGATAATAATTGCTTCCGATTTCAAAGCTACAGCAGGCACTCTGCCCCAGAACGCCAGAGCGCTGCACTGCTCCTGCCTCATTCATCACACCAGATTGCATAGGTGTTCCTGTCACTCAAGGAGCGCTGTAAAGCAGCTATAAGCAATAAACACAAGCAATTTGTACTCTTCCAGGAGCATCATCTGTGCAATTGTGCTACAAACACACACCTCGGAAAAAAAAAAACCCACCACCAACAACAAAACAAAAACCCATAGTAGAACACTGGAGCATCAATTCCCTTTTGGTTTTTTTCCCCCCCCCCCTTTCATTTTCGCTTGTCCTCCAGCTGAAAGTCTCAATTCCATGGCTGTCCTGTGCAGTCACGAATTCCTGGAAAATACTGCATCGTTCCACCTCTACCTCTAGCGCCAGCATTATAGGTACGACCACCCATAACGTCTGAACTAGATTTCATGGCGCTTTTTTCTTAGCTTTTTTGAAAACTCTTCTCGGTGCTGGAAGTCCCAACGCACCAACCCTGTCTCTAACCCATGGGAACTCAACAATGACATGACCTGGAGGTGGGGAGTGAACCCCCACCACCGCAGCTCCCCCAGAAGCGGTCCACGGAGGCCCAGAGGCGCGCTCAGCCAGCTTCCCTCGCTTTGCTAAATTTCAGCTATGGAGATGCAGCCCTAGAGACTGATCTAGCGAGGCAGAGACCGATTGACAAAGCCTTCCTGACTTAAACCCCACGCAACCAAATTAATGGAGTAGCTCTAAATTTGCCTCCTGTGGATGCTTCGTGTTTTATTTGCTCTGTTGATCAACTCAGGCAATGAGTAATATCTAATTACTCGTCAAGGAATATGTAAGCAAGGCTGTATTTATGTTTATTTTTTCCTGAAAATTCAGACATGTATATGTCTCTTTAGAACCTAGTCAAAGGGATGGTCGGGTTTCTAATGGCATGAAGTTTAAGGACCTTTCAAGTCTCGTGTTAACTATCCTTGATGAATGATGCACAAAACCACTCACAATGACAAAAAACACATTTGATTTTGAAATTACCCATCATAGAGAGTTGACTCTTAAGAAAAACTAAAATCACTGGGGTGTTTCCTACTAACTTCAATGAGCGTGCAATGAGGTTGTGTATTAGTAGTAACAAAAGCAAGCACCTTTCTAACACCGTGATTTCTCAACACAGATGCTTTGATTAAAAAAAAAAACAAAAAAACCCAAAACCAAACACAATTAAACCATTTTCCTTCACGGTTTACCTTACCTATGACAATGATGCTGATCACTCTTAGTGGCTAACAGCCAGGGCCTCATACAGCCACAGCCCTTCACACACAACAAACCAATAGGATGATCCCAGCCTCAGCAAGCTGGTAGTCAAAGCTGAGAAATGTTTTCTTCCATACTAGCCCTCTCACAGAGATGGGCATCCACAGAAATACAGCATCACCTTCCCTCAGACTCCTGACCACAATACCCATTGGCAGCAAAGCCTAACATCCTGTCAGTCAAGATGATGGTCACACAGGTCATGTCCTTGAAGAAGCCACTGTCCTGAAGCTGACCCTATTTTTTGTTGTTTCCGTGTGTTCTCCCTTCTTCCACTTCAGTGGTAGGCTCGACCTATGTTAACGAGATGGGATCTGTAAAGATGAGTGTGGTGGCAATAGTCAAAACACAAATGATGAGACGAGACAATTCTTCTCTGTGTGAATGTACGGGGTGGAAAAAGAGGCAAAACAGCCCAGCTCTTGATGAAGTTAAGGAAAGGAAGCAAGCCAATTCACAACCTCTACCTGCAGAGCAGAGCCTCACTAAAAGAAGCACAAGCTTCAAAAGCTCAGTGAAAGGAAGGGTGATGACTGTAACAATGGTGCTTGAGAAAAGCAACAATGTGGGACCAAGGTTAGAGCAAGAGAGCAGAAGCAGCAGTGATGAAGCAGGCTGGTCTGGAACCAGCTGTGCTAAGAGATGATAGACCTGTCAAAGCCCAGGGAGAAGGAGATGTGAAGATGAGCGTGGATGACCAGATGAAGGACGTGCAAGCAGCTGCAGTTCCAAGCTTTTGCAGGAACAGGACAGCAGAGGTACTGAGCTAGCCCATGCCTACTTCCAGACTCGTTCTGCAGAAGGATGTGGAGGGTCTGCAAGATAGAGGCTGCCACCCCCAACTCTACAGCCCTGCCAGAGGGCTGGGATGATGTGAAAGACGAGTGCACCAGCGAAAACTGTGTCCACATCAATAAATTCCCAAATCAGCAATCACACTACTAAGCTGGGACTCTTGAGCCCAGAGCAAACCCCACTGAACCCACAAGAAGCCCTGCAGGGGTCTGTGGATTGCACTGCAGGATTATAGCACAGACGCTAACTTCACCCTGCCTCAGACGCAATGCTTAGTGCCTCCGGCCCCGGTGCCACTGATGGCATGGGCCAGCGCCAGAGCTGAGAAAATGGGCTCAGAAATCCTGCCCCATATCCTCCAGTGCTCCCACCACCATGCCACGCTCCGTCTCTCGTGCACACACCGAGCAGCCAGACTCCCGAGGCTGCAGTGGGAACACCAGGAGCCTCTTCAGCTGCCAGCGCACCCAGGCAGCCAGTTAAAGCCCCGCCAGGGCCAAATCTCCTGCGCTCCTCTAGCTGATGGCGCACTGTCGCAGCTGCCTAACTGCCAGGGCAGTCACCACAGCTGCTGCACAACCAGTCCATCCCTGACAAAGAAACTGGCCCCAGAACGCTCCAGTGGTCCCAGCCACACCACACAGCCAAACCCTCCCTCCCTTCCTCACAGACAGCAGTTCTCTTTCCGCCCCCTGCTAAGTCCCAAACCTCCGATCACCGCCGCAGGGCTACGTGTAATTTGCGTGTTTTAACTGTATGATTTCTCTCTTCTTGCACTCTACAGAAGTCTCTTCCCTCCTGGAATAGCTAGGATATCTAACTGTTAGGCTCATTGGCATTTGGACTTGAATTTGCTTCCTCTTCACGAGAAAGATGAAGAAGAGTATGTTGACTGGCCAGACTGTGGTTTCCCTCCGTTGTGAGTCTGATTCATGTGCTAGGCAGCAAAAATATAATCACGTTTATTCCCACTTTAGGATTCATTTCGTTGTAACAGTACACCTACAGCCTGATTTTTTACATTGCAACGCACCATTCTCCCAAATCTTTGCTAATTAATCCGTTCTGAAGCTCAGCCATGCTGCTCTTTCCATCGCAGACCTCTTGCCTTTCCTCCTCTGTGAACCTTATTCACAGGGGGCAGGGCCTGGCTTCACCGAGCAGGGCCTGGCAAACACGGAGGCAGGAAACGCAGGGGAGAACAAGTCTGTCAGACTCATTTTCTTCTAGGTTTTACTGCTGAATGTTTATTTCAGATCTGGAGGAAGCACAGGGGCTCCGTTCCATTTCCTTGCCTGCAAAACCCACCCAGGGCAGAGCCCCACAAATTCACTTCCCAATTTCACTGTACCGAGGAACTAAAAATGTTTCTAGTCACTAGACAAACCTGCATTTCTTTTTTTACCAGCCCTCACTTTCTATGCTTATTGATGTTTTCACCATATTGAATTTTACGGTTAGACCTTCATGCTATCAGCAAGCAAAATCTCTTGACGCTTTAATTTCCTTTGTCCTCCCACATACACGTTCAGTTCTGTCGTACCCACTTGGGAAAGGCCGTTGCTGCGGTGCGCGGGCAGGTGAGGCTCCCTGCGCAGACAACGCAGCCATCCCCTTTGCAGCCATCCCACAACACTCCTTCCAGGCAGAGTCGGGAAAAAAAACCACCCTCCACCTTGGTCTCCTGAAATAATACAGCTGATAAAGCCTGTCTGCTTTTGTACTTTCCCAAAGACATTTTTTGCTTTTCAGGAGAGAAGGGAGGAGTTTCCTTGGAATCATCTGAGCGCACGGAGCGATCTGGCTCGCTCCAGGCACTACGACTGATTCACCGCTTTCCTCCTTCTGACAGTAGTACTTCTAAATGCCAAACGGGGAATATTGAAACACTAAACTGAACCATCTTCTGATGAGTTTACTATTAAACTACAACAGATGGGGCTGTCTTAAGCTCTAGGCATCAGGAACGAAGCCTAATTTTAGATACAAATTAGTTATTGAGAATATTTATAGATGGCAAACTCCTTGGGCAATGGAGCAGCCCTGTGAAAAACACAGCACAAATAAATTGCTCGCCTTTCAACTGACAGAGACCCACGGATACATGGTCTTGTTTGTTCCAGAGAACACTGGATGTCACCTCGTTTCACCACACTGCGGAACACCTCGCTGCTTCTCCTGAGCAGCAGGAGGGCAAACCGAAATAAGCCAAAAAGGGAAGGATGGGGAAGCCATCACCGCGCCTTGACGAGCGCTTTCATCAATTAAACTGTAGAAAATACTTTGGTCTTAAAATAGTACTGGGTTCCCTGATTACAACAGATCAAAAGCTATTAGGTGTTCTGTTATCCACCCGCAACTGAGAAATGGCACCGAACCTATTTTCGGAATAACTATCTGCTCTCTTCCAAAGCACGAGGTGAACAATGCTACCTCTGGAAGAAAAAATGGAAAGCATTACCTGAAGAAAGAAGGGGGACAAAAGGAGAAAAAACAACTAAGGAAAAAAAAAAAAGAGGGCACAGCAAAGCAATTCCTCCTGAATATATTTTTCACTGAAATGTGGTATCAGAAAACTGTGCAGAGTCACGTGCTTTTTGCATGCAGCATTGTATCAAATAAAAATTCGTTATAACAAGCGTGTACATTGGTTTAGTGATAACAAAAATGTAACTTAATGTATCTGGCATGAGGAAAGAGCAAGCAACCTGAATATCCATCCAATCACGTTAACACTACTGTTGGAAGACACCAAACCAAGCAGTTAGGTGGTGTGATCCTTCTCAAGTAAATATCTGACTGTATCGAACAGCAAATCTCGAAGGAAGTCTCTGTAAAGAGGTGATTTTATTGCTCATTCATAGCGCCCTGCATTTGGTGTACTTAAAATAGACACTTGTACCACTGGCCTTTTTATTATCCGAAGGGGAAAAAAAAAAAAAGAATCACATATACACCAGTCCTTTTTCTTTCTGCTAGCAATGGGAGGCAATTCGATCCAACGTGGGCTGAAACCTGAGTAGGTCACTGTACACCATGATAAAATTCCCTAATCCCTGAGCCAAATTTCCCTGAGGGGGCCCTCCTACTTCTCCTTCACTTTCCAAGCTGACTTTTCCATTCCCTCTCTTGTCTTTTCCTCCCCTTCATCTCTTTCATTTCCCCTACCTTAAAGCCTTGATATCTGATCTGCTGCTGATGCTCGGGTTACAGTTTTTACAGCTTAGGCTGTCTATTGCTGTATACATTCCTTTCTTTCTGCTCTGCCGTGATTACTTACCAGAGCTTATTTTACACTGGTCCAGATGAAAGCAGTTCAGATGAAGGGAAACAGTCAGCCTGTTTGAACATTACAGATAGGAACCTACACAAGGCCACATTGTGCTCCCTCTGTCATTTCGCCGCAAACATTTTGCACAGTATAACCAATTTGTTACATTATTGTATTGCTCAGGTTTCTGAAAGAGGAACTCGACATCTTAATTCGACAGCAAAGAAAAAGAACAAGTGACCACCGCACGATTTTAACTTTCCCAACCAGTCAATTTTTTTTCCCTCACCCCTCTCTTTCCGCCTCTTGGATGACAGCAGACAACTGTCCTACTAAATATGCAGAGCATATATAACATAGTTTATACTGAAAGGTGTCCTGTGTTTTGTGAAAGGTTCTGCCATCAGCTATCTCGCTCTCGACCAGAAATCACGTAAGTTTACGCACGGTTTCTACCCACCTTCAAATTTTTAAGTCAGCTGAAATCCTGAGGTTTCTAACCTTAAGCAGCCACCCATGACTGAAAAAGAGAAACTCCCTATATGAAGGTAAACGCCAGTGCTTAATACCAAAGCATTAGTTTAAAATTGTGTAATTTTTCTCCTTTGCACAATGTTGTTTTTGTTTCTTCCTCACCCTTTCAGACAAACATCTGTTATACTGTAGAAGAACAACTATCTCCCAAACCGCTGAGTGTGCCTGCAGCCAAAGTAAACAAAACAAACCCAGAGGATCCAGCACAGTCAGCCTTTATATCCAGCCAGGATAACATTTCACATGTTTTGATTAAAATTAGCTAATTTGTAATTCTAGAACCTATGAAACTTAAAAGCTGCAATCCATATAGATCGCATTAGGCGATGCTCGAAGGGGCCAATGCCCTATGCTACAGACCCCTGCAGTCCTCAAAACTACGTGGGATTACAATGAGCAGAGACGCTTACTCGCTGGTGCCTGCAGAGTCCTCTCCAAAAATAGGATGTGTCATACATCTCGCAAAGAATAATACCACTCCTCGAGACTTGAAACTAGTACGGTTTGCTTCCAAAGAGACGCACCGACCCGTTATTTTGTTCATTCCCCTAACGCTGCTCTGGTCCACATCTCCAGTCGATGTGCACGCAGAACTGTGTACAGGCTCATTACGCAGGCGGCAGGAGCAAGGACGCCTGCCTTAGGCAGGAACGGGCACCTAACCGAAATTAGTGGTGTGCAAAGAGGGGAGGGGGTTGTGCATTCCCGTTTCATTTTACACAGGGAGATCTTTGCTTTGGAAAGCAAAGATATTTTCACTAGGCATCGAGCATATTTATGTACTCGCCTATACAGCATGCATACTCTGTGAATGTGTGACATTTTCCAGGCAGTCCTCCACGTACAATCAGCCTTTTAATAAATGACATATTGAAATTAAATGTCAGCTGCTTTATCTCACAACTAGACTATGCTGGTTCAGTCACTTTATCTGCACGTTAGATAACAACAACAACTTCAGCTGAAGTCTCGCCATACGCTGTTCCCAACTTTGGGGAATTATGAGACATACAGCAAACAGCTACGGAACAGACGAGGAAAACAGGCGCAAAAAATCGGACCAGTCAAGCCTGGAGCAGCAACCTACTGATAAAAAAAAAGTCCCGAAACAACAGGTTTTGTGCAATCGCAGCCATCCC
>NW_010426463.1:19003-25684 GCF_000710305.1 Buceros rhinoceros silvestris | reverse complement strand
GAGCACCCTGCTCTGGGTGCAGATGTCCCTTGGACTGGAGGAGCTCTGGAGGTCCCTTCAACTCAAACCATTCCATGAGTCTGTGATTCCAGGGGAGCCAGGCTCCTCTGCTCCAAACAAACACAGCTACCGCACCCCAGCCTCGCTCCAGTCCAACCCTTGGCCATCACAGCCTGGGGACAATTTAAAGCCCTGAACACAGCTCCCCGGTCACTTTTGGAGCATAAATCACAGTTATTGCTGAATAATATTGCTCCGATGAAGCATCAGAGCCCTGACAGTGACTCACATCACTGCAGGGAGGAACGAGGGGCTGTGGGTACGCCTGTTCCGTCCCCTGTGATGAATCAAATGCGTATTTATAGTGCTGAATAGGAATTACGAGGGTTTGTCAGGGTGACCTTCATCCAGGCCCAGCGATTAACCAAATGGGCTTAGCGGGCCAAGTGTTGTATTTGCCTCAGTAAAAGGAAAATAAAAGGAAAGATGGGGAGAGGAGCTCTGGTCATAAATCTGGGGTTGGAAGCAAGCCTGGGACCCGTTGGCGTGTGCACAGGAAGCGGGGGCAGCTGCTGACTGCGATGGGGTGAGCAGGCACCTGCCGTGGCGCCGGCTGCTCCCATCAGGGATGGGGCTGTGCTGGTAGAGAGGAAACCCGGCAGACCTGGTCCTAAGTCATCTGTCCCACCCAGGGCAGGTTTGGCCAAGGGGCTGCAGCTCAGGGACTGCACTGGTTACTGGTGAGTGCCGAAAGGAGAGGACAGAAAATGCGGGTCTGGTTCAAATTACAGCACATCACCTTGAGAGGTGGCTGGGTCCAGCTGGGCCAGATCCAAAGTGTTTTACAAGAGAAATGGAAACCATCTCATCTGCCTCCAAATCTGAGGAGCCCCCTGCCCTCCTCTCCCCTCAGACCTCTGCAAATAACTTAAACCCTCCCACTGACCCCTGCAGCCCTCGGATAAGGCCTCCATCCCATTCCCATCTAGAAACTCACCATCCTCATTAGCTGCTGCCTTTTTGCGGGGACATTCACCTGCTGCTCATTAAAGCGCTTGAGCTGAACCCACCCATTGCCCCCACAGCAGGATGCTCTGAAAGTGACGTGACACATCAAGCCTGGTTCACAGCGAAGGGGCTGAAATGGGCCCGGCTCTGCCCTGAAGTCACCGCGGTCACTGGGGGGTTGTTTTCCTCCGGGGTGACTGCGATTTTCAGACTCTTGCTTCAGTCTGTAAGATAATTATGACCATGGTGCCCTTTCTGCCCCCAGAAATTTCCAGGCTATGGCTGCACAAAGTTTTCAGACAAAAAACCCTCCCGAAGTACTGCTTTAGGTTGACCAAAAGCATTTGATGAGTTTTCGGTGGTTTCGTTTTGATGGTTAACAAATGAGGTAATACAGCTTGTATTTTAAACAGCCTTTTGTCGGGTTGCATTGTGTTTTAGTCTGAGGTTGCTCAAAGGCTAAGGGAAAGCTCCTGGTGCCTGTCACATGATGCATGTGTGAATCTGAAAGCTCTTTGATCAACTTTTCAATTCGCTTCAAATGTGGAAGAATGGCTTCTCTGTGCAAAAAACACATTCCCAATTCTCCAACCTGCCTTTGCACAAATAAGAGACTTTGATCAACTTTTCAATTCGCTTCAAATGTGGAAGAATGGCTTCTCTGTGCAAAAAACACATTCCCAATTCTCAAACCTGCCTTTGCACAAATAAGAGAGTTGCTGGTACAGCTTTACTTCCATCAGCAATGGATTTATTATTAACCAGCATCTCAAGTACTCCTGAACTTGGCTTTTATCCCCCCAGATCCGTGGTACACGAGCTCGTCACTGCTGTTACAGAGAAAGCGGCTGTTGCTGAAACCGATGCTGTCACCCTGTTATCTGTCCAGCGCCGATTTATTAATACCACAAACTCGACCAACCCTAAATTTAATGAACCTCCCACCAGTTGCAGACCACAGGAAAGATGTCTTTAGAAGGCTAAGCCTAGTCCTGCTTTCTAGTCTGGGAAAATAGATCGCTGACATCTTTCTGGCACAACGCTGCCGCCCTTGTGCCACTCTGCCCGGGCTGGCGGGTAACTCCAAGGCAGAGAACCCTGCCCGCTGCCTGCTGCACCCAGGCTCCAGCCTCTCGGGCTAGAGATGCACTCAGAGGAGCAACACAGAGAGTTTAGTGTTTTAGAAATATCATCTGTGTCTGGAGTCTGTCTGAATCTGAGGCATCTGAGCGAGGCGGAGCGCTGGGACAGGGGCGCTCGTGGCTCAGCGCCAGCTCTTGGTGCACAGGGATGACTGCTCTGTGGAGCCTGGAAGAAATAAAAACATTCTGGTTTTCTTTGGCTGTTTCCACAGATCACATTAATGAAAATGACATGAAACTTATTTCTTAAATAATTTTCTGAATTTTTCCAAAAGTTTTATTTTCTTGCAGGCATTGAAGACTGGTTTTCATTTTGGCTGGGCTCTTTTGTCCTGCTTTGGTTCAACACTGGGTCGTAACTCCATGCTTGTGTTACTGGTTTCTGAAATATAAGAGGAGGTTTCTAGAACCAGGAGGAAAAAATTTCCTTTGTCTTTGTTTCTCTTTTAGCCTCCACACAGTGAAAACACGTGCCATGGCTTATGATCCTGCAGTCATTAAGGATTCCAAGACACATTCCCTAAGAATGAGAATTTAAACACTGTGTCTGGCTTCTTTCCAGATCAGGTAATTACATTTTTCCCCTCTCTAAATTCCCCTGCACTTTCAGTTGGATCTGTTATTATTCTCCGTTCCCCAACTTAAACTACTGCGCCGTGCAATTGTCTGGTGTTGAGCACCTGGGAACCAAACTGGTTTCTCTCTTCTGAGGTTTAATTCATTATCACAAATCACTTGGAGGCATTGAGATGATGCAGCTGTTGGTTGATAAATGATCACTGGTTGATCATTAAAAGACTACCAATGAATAATTATTAATTAGAATTCATAGTTTGGGGGGATATTTTAAATATAAACTGAGTGTTAGAAGTCTAAGCACAACACAGCAGTAAAATTTGCAGAGAAAAACAATCAACAAAACCTTCACCTGCACAGTCAGTACTGCTTGACAGACCTGACCTGCACCAAGAATTTAGCTCAAATATCCCAAAATAAGAAAGAATTTTTCATTTGAAGTTTCTTCATTATCTCATGGCAACGTAAAGCCCAGAGTAACCTGATCAGGGGGATGGAATTACACCAGCAGAAAGGACTTGCATTTACATTGAAAAATTGGGTTTTCAAAAGCAGTCCAAGAAGCCCTTCTTCTGGTGTCATAATCTTTCTCTAGGGAAAACATGCTGCTTTGGGGTGCTGCTGGGCATGTTTCAGCGGTTTGCCAGGCAGCCTGGGGCTCCCTGAGCTACACCCACCGAGCAGGGTGCTCCCACAGTCACATCTTCACTGCACCAGGCTGTGGTGCAGCCCCTTCTGCTGGGGTCCCACGTACTTACCTAACTGATGAATATGTTCTCCTGGCACTACCCAACTGCTTTTGGAGCATGGTATGAGGACCAGGTCACGGCAGTGCCACCAGGCTGTAGCAGAGCCCTGCTGCAAGGCACCTTCTCCCCTGGGGCCCCTTTCCTGGTACCAGTCACAAACCCACCCTCGCCTCACCACTGATAGCAACGCACCAAGGTCTTGGTTTCATATGAATCGGGATCTTTTCGTTCGAGGCAGGGACACTGGCAGCTGTTTATATATTCTTCCGTTGTGATGAAATGGCAACAGACCATATTAATTCCTTGCGTACCAGAAGATATCTCCATATTTCCTTGACATTTACTGGTGTCCATCCTTAGTCAGAGGTCAAGTGTCCTTTGCAAGGGACGTGCTTGGAAAGTTTGATCTGTTTGATGAGCGACTAAACCCTCCCCTGGGGCTCAGCTACCCTCTGCTTGTGTGTCCCATGTCTGGGAAGCCAGTGGTGGTCCCGGCATTAGAGTCCACAACTGTGTGGACACAGCCATGTCCACACAGCATACAGGCTCTCCAGGCCAGGATTTTCAGATACGACAGCAAAAGAAAGCAGGTCACATTATACACCAAGTAGCTCCTCCTGCAAGGGTAGCACCAAAGCTTCATCTGCTGAAGGCAGCTACCAGTTCTTCATCAGCTTCTGCAAGAACAAGAACATTACTGCTACCCTACTGGGGAGAAACACACAGCCCAGCATTGCTTTCCCTTCCATAAGGGATCTCTTGGCTTTTCAGTTCCGCTTTCTCTGCCCCAAACCACTGAGTAATGTCCTCGTGTACCACAGCACAGACACTGCTTTCAAGTGAATTTCAGTGACAGAACAATTAATCCCTGCACATGTAGATGGTGTGATGCTTAGAGATGTTTGAATAAATGGTACAACATGGTATAAAACTCACTATCAACATGCTTCAAAATATCAAAAGTGTCTGAGGCCTCAGTTTAATTTGGGTGCTTATCACAGACTCCCCAGAAATGGACAAACATGACAATAACAAACCGCTGCAGCAGTGATGCCAAGTGGCTCCAAGCAGTGGTTAGAGATCTGGTGTATTTCCAGGCGACGAGGGAGGAAGATGTGGGTGCTAGGGGATCCTTCTCAAACACTTGTTCAAACAAAAATGATGCTGGAAAGCATACAAGCGTCAGCGTCTGGGGCTCTAGCAAATATCTTGCTTGCCTCTGGGGCTTGGCGAGATGTGCAGGCTCCTTATGGGACTGCTCATGTTGGTCAGCTACAGGACTCCTGCCTGCCAGACAATGCAGATTTTCTCTGTAGAGTCAGTGGAGTGATAGATCCTTCACTGCCAAAGTTCAGCCAAAAGCTCCACATTGCCCCAGGAAGGGGAACTTTCCTCCCTCCCAGCTCAGCAGAGTTTGGAGCTTGAAGTCAGGCAACAAATAGCTCCTCCAGTGAGGTTTTCCAGAGCTATGTAAGCACCTAGGCATGCAGATAGCTACCTGGTGGAACTGATTTGTTTAAAGCATTCATGGGAAAAATCTTAATTCCAAATTCTATATTTAGTCTGAATGCTGCTATATCCCTGTGCTTACTGGCCCCATCCACTCATGCAGGGCTATGGGAAAGGGCCAAAACTAAACTGACAGCGGCACCACCTGCCTGTGGTCCTGATGCTTCTGCAGAAGCAGACCCAAAGGCTGCTGCTCTGCCTCAGCAGTGCTGGATACCCATTTTGAACTCAATTATCAAAGGCACAGTTCATTGCAAAATCAAGTCTACCCGGTTTACCTGAATTGCCCCCTTGTTCTCTTGCTGCTCTTCCCTCCCCAGATCAAAACTCTACTCCATCCCACTTGTTTCCATTGTGATCTGCCAGACAGCTCTTAGCTGCAGGGAAAAATAAAATCAATCTATTTTTCCACCACCTCATCCATCAGCTTCATGCTTCGCCCAGCTTCAAACCTTCTGCTGCCAAGATGAGTTCTCCAGCAGCTGGCCACCACCGAACGAGCCCACGGCCATTTGGTTTGCCGGATGACAGAGCTGCTAGTGCAGAGGCTGCAGTCAGCTGCCCGGCGGTGTAATGGGCAGGGGCACAGGAGCCCAGCTTGGGCTCCGTGTAATGAAATTGCAGTTCAGTAGGTTTCAGTACATTAATAGTGTGATTAACCCGAAACAGCCATAGTAACAAATTGATTATCAAGAACAATAAATCATCTTCTTGCACATGCAGGTAGCCTGGTTGTTTGGGGTTTTTTTAGCACTGAAAAGCCAGAGTCTGTCTGCAGGACCGTAACAACCTCCAGCACAGAGCAATACCTGGGAAAAGGCCAAACAGCACTTGATTAAACTACTTTGGGGATGCAGAAGACAAAGGAGGAGAAGGCTGCTGGCTTTTACATCTTTAAGATGCGGACACAACTAATGCAACAGCTTTCATCCCAATTTCCTGCCCCATCTACTGGCCAGTCCTTTTCAGAAGATTTTGGGACTAACTTTACCAGACTTGAGCCAGGTCAAGATGTGGCTGCTCTGGGCACAAAGGACATGGACAGGAGTGTGGCTGCTCCAGCACTGACCAATCCAGAGCCTGCAAGACACACTGAGCTGGGTGATGGGATGCCCCCCACCCTGCACCCCAAAGCCTGAGCTCCCTGGATTCACTCATGCAGTTTTCCATACACAACCCTTTGAATGCAGCCTCTGGGCTATTGCTAAAGGCTGGACCCAGCTTCCTTCCCACCAGCAGCACTGGGGTCCAACAAGGCTCACTGTGCTGCAATGTTTGAAGAGCCTTAAAGCACCAGACACCTGGATCTCACTCGCTGCAAGCCATAGCTGGAGGCTGAACTCTCATTTCCTTGGAGGCACAAGTGAATAACTCCTGCACACGGAATATAAGGCATCTGCTGGCATCTCCAGACCCAGAAAGGAAGCACTGAGTGAGCCCTAAGAAGGGCCCTGCTCCCACACAGGGAGGGTGAGTTATTGTCTTGCCATGGCAATGGCACCCTCCAGGACTCCCATTCTTGGCAGGCCCCGGCCTGTGATGTCTGGAGGTAGAGCAGCGACTCTTTCACAGGCACCCCCTTGCCGTGGGGAAGGAGCTTGTGTGCCCTTGTGAGGTTGAGAGCTGTGCTGGTGGTGGCATGTGCCTCCGGAGGGGTCTCCCAAGCCAGACAGGTCTCAACTGAAGGGTCAGACACA